>NW_006921884.1:2296923-2314029 GCF_000298275.1 Orycteropus afer afer | reverse complement strand
TTCCCTGGAGAAGGATGTCATGCTTGGTAGGGTGGAGGGTCGACGAAAGAGGGGGAGGCCTTCAACGAGATGGATTGACACAGTGGCTGCGATGATGGGCTCAAGTATAGCAGGGATCGTGGGCGTGGTGCGGAATCGGGCAGTGTTTCGTTCTGTTGTGCATGGGGTCGCTATGAGTCGGAAACAACTCGACGGCACTTTAACAACAACAACAACAGTCTGAAATCTGTCCACAGTGGGTGACCCTGCTGGTTTTGGAAATGCCAGTGGCATAGCTTCCAGCATCACAGCAACACATAAGCCTCCACACTAAGGCAGATTGATAGATGAGCACATCATCAGGGAACTGCTGAAAATTTAAGCCATATACAGAGAAGAATGTAGAACAAAGAATATCATTGCTGATGCAGATGACTCTTGGCTGAAAGCAGAGAATATCAGAAAGATGTTTACCTGTGTTTTACTAACTATACCAAGGCATTTGACTGTGTGGATCATAACAAATTACATATAATATTGCAGTAATGGGAACTCCAGAATTGTGCTCTTATGGAACCACCATATAGGATAAGAGGCAGTCATATAAAAAGAACAAAAGTATATTGCATGGTTTTAAATCAGGAAAGATGTGTATCAGGGTTATATCCTCTCAGTATAATTATTCAATCTGTATGCCAAGCAAATAATCCAAGAAGCTGGACTAGATGAAGGAGACAATGGCATCAGGATTGGAGGAAGTCTCATTAACTACCTGTGATTTGTAGATGACACAACCTTGCTTGCTGAAAGTGAAGAAGACTTGAAGCATTTACTGATGAATATCAAAGACTACAGCCTTCAGCATAAATTACACCTAAATAAAAGAAAAGAAAAATGCTTACAACTGGGCCATATAGACAACATCATGATAAAGAGAGAAAATATTGAAGTCAAGAATTTCATTTTACTTGAATTCACAGTCAACACCCATAGAAGTAGCAATGAAGAAATCATACAATGTATTGCATTGGGCAAATCTGCTGCAAAAGATCTCTTTGAAGTTTTAAAAAGCACTTTAAGAATTAAAGTTCTCCTGACCCAAACCATAGTATTTTCAGTCGCCTCATATGCATGCTAAAGCTCAACTGTGAATAAGGAAGACCAAAGAAGAGTTCATGCACTTGAATTATGCTGTGGGTGAATAATTGAATATTCCAAGGACTACCAGAAGAACAGACACATCTGTCTGGAAGAAATGCAACTAGAATGTTGCTTAGAAGTGAGGATAATGAGACTTCATCACATGCACTTTGAACATGTTTTTAGGGGACCAGTTCCAGAAAGACATCATGCTTGGTAAAGAAGAGGGTCAACAAAAAAGAGGAAGACCCTTAAGGTGAAGAGTTGGCACAGTGGCTGCAACAGTAGACTTAAACATAGAAGAAATTGTGAGGATTGGGCAGGACCAGACAATGTTTCCTTCTGTTGTACGGGGGTTCGCTATGAGTCAGAACCTACTTGACAGCACCTAATAACTGTAAAAAAGTTGTTAAAAAAAAATCTTTCCTGAATTATTTCCTTTGAATGATTTACCAACTAAATCTAGTTAGTCTGGTACTGCATAATCTAGAATTGCTCTGTATAATAGAAATTTCTATGGTGATGGAAATGCCTTGTATCCAAACTGTCTGGTACAGTAGTCACTAGCCATGTATGGTTATTGAACACTTGAAATTTGACTGGTATGACTGAGGAATTGAATATTTAATTTTGTTGTTGTGGTTAGTTGCCATCGAGTCATCTCTGACTCATAGCAACCCTATGCACAGCAGAACGAAAAACTGCCTGGTATTGTGCCAGTCTCATGATCCTTGCTACACTTGAGCCCATTATTGCAACCACTGTGTCATTCCAACTAGTTGAGGGCCTTCCCCTTTTTCATTGACCCTCTATATTACCAAGCATGATATCCTTCTCCAGGGAATGGTCCCTTCTGACAACATGATCAAACTAGATGAGACAAAGTCTGGCCATTCTTGCTTCCAAGGAGCATTCCGGCTGCACTTCTTTCAGGACAGATTTGTTAGTCCTTTTAGCATTCCAAGGTACTCTTAGCATTCTTCTCCCAACACCACAACTCAAAGGCATCAACTCTTCTTCAGACTTCCTTATTCATTGTCCAGCTCTCACATGCATAAGAGGCAATTGAAAACACCATGACTTGGGTTAAGTACATCCTAGTCTTCAAGGAGACATCTTTGTTCTTTATCACTTGAAAGAGGTCTTTTGCAGCATATTTGCCCAATGTATTACATCATCTGATGTCTTGACTGCTGCTTCCATTGGTGTTGATTGTAGAACCAAGTAACATGAAGTCCTTGACAACTTTAATATTTTCCCCATCCATCGTGAAGCTGTTTATTGGACCAGTTATGAGGATTTTTGTTTTCTTTATATTGAGGTGTAATCCATACCACAGACTGTAGTCTTTACTCTTCATCAGTAAGTACTTCAAGTCATCCTCACTTTCAGCAAGTAAAGTTGTGTCATCTGCATATTGTAGGTTGTTAATTAGTCTTCCTCCAATCCTGATGCCACATTCTTCTTCATATAATCCAGTTTCTTGGATTATTTGCTCAGCATATAAATTGAATAAGTATGGTGAAAGGATACAACCTTGACACACTCCCTTCTTGATTTTGAACCATGCAGTAGCCCCTTGTTAAATTCGAATGACAGCCTCCTGATTTATGTACAGGTTCCTCTGAATACTATCAAATGTTCTGGAATTTCCATTCTTCTCAATGTTATCCATAATTTGTTATGATCCACACAATCAAATGCTTTTGCATAGTCAATAAAACACAAGTAAATACTTTTCTGGTATTCTTTGCTTTCAGCTAAGATCTATCTGACATCAGCAATGATATCCCTCATTCCATGTCCTCTTCTGAATCCAGCTTGCATTTCTGGAAGCTGTCAATATACTGCTGTAACCATTTTTGAATTATATTCAGTAAGATTTTATTTGCATATGATATGAATGATATTGTTCAATAATTTCCACATTCTGTGGCATCGCCTTTCTTTGAAATGGGTACAAATATGGATTTCTTCCAGTCATTTGTCAGGTAGCTGTCTTCCAAATCTCTTGGCATGGTCAAGTGACTGCCTTCAGCAAGGCATCCGTCTATTGAAACATCTCAGTGGGTATTCCATCAGTGCCTGGAGCCTTGTTCTTCACCAATTCCTTCAGTGCAACTTTGACTTCTTCTTCCTTCAGTCCTTTGGTTACTGATCATATGCCACCTCCTAAAATGGATGAACATCGACCAGTTCTTTTTGATACAGTGACTGTGTATTCCTTCCATCTTCTTTTGGTGTTTCCTGCATCATTCAATATATTGCCCATCAACCCACAGGCATCGAGTCTGATCTGACTCATAGTGACCCCTTCCTGAGTTGCTGAGACGGTATCAATACGGAAGTAGATTGCTCAGCCTTCCTTCCAAGGAGCAGCTGGTGGGTTTGAACCACCAGCCTTCTGGTTAGTAGTCAAATGCCTTAGGCAGTATGCCACCAGAGGTCCCATATTGCCCCTAGAATCTTTCAATATTGCATCTCGAGGCTTAATTTTTTTCCTCAGTTCTTTCAGCTTGAGAAATATTGAGCATGTTCTTCCCGTTTGGTTTTCTAACTCCAGATCTTTGCACATTTCATTATAGTAATTGGCTTTGTCTGCTTGAGCTGCTCCTTGAAATCTTCTGTTCAGCTCTTTTATCTTGTCATTTCTTCCATTTGCTTTAGCTACTCTCCACTCAAAGACACGTTTCAGAGTCTCTTCTGACATCCATTTTGGTCTTTTCTTCCTTTCTTGTCTTTTTAATGACCACTTTCTTTTCTTCATGGATAATGTTGATGTCATCTCACAGTTCCTCTGGTTTTCAGTCATTGGTGTTCAGTACATCAAATCTGTTCTTTAGATGGTCTCCAAATTCAGGAATGATATAATCAAGGTCATATTTTGGCTCTCATAGACTTGTTTTAATTGTCTTTAACTTCAAGTTGAACTTGCTTATGAGCAGTTGATGGTCTGTTCCACAGTCAGCTCCTAGCCTCGTTTTGGCTGAAGATACTGAACTTCTCCATGGCCTCTTGCCACAGATGTAGTCAGTCTGATTCCTGTGTATTCCATCTGGTAAAGTCCATGTGTATAGCTGTCACTTACATTGTTGAAAAAAGGTATTTGCAATGAATAAGTCATTGGTCTTGAAAAAGTCTATCATGCAATCTCCAGCATTATTTCTATCACCAAGGCCATGTTTTCCAGCTACCTGTAGATCATATGGTTTTCTGATTCAATATGGCCAAAACCAGTCCATTCATTTAGTTTTAGTTAATATATATTTAAGTAGGCACATATGGTTACATTGACCACTGTACTGAAGGGCAGAGAGATAGAAGACTCAGGTATGTCTTTGGTGATTTTGTTTTCTGAATCCAAATTCAAGGCATGCTCTGAAAATGAGACAGTATATATTTACTGAACTAATTTGGTAAAATATTTGAAATTGGACATACTGTGTGTGGGCATGATATATATAGGTAAATACAGGTATGCATTGCTTAACATCCTTGATAATGTTGTGTGAAACAGAACAGTATGTGATTTGGACATTGTGCGAGTACCATATTAAAACCTTATGGGATTATGCACATCAAAAGACTTCTCCAAATGACTAAAAAGAGAACCTACAGTTTAGGAAAAAAATATTTGGCAATAACATTTCTGACAAGGGTCTTATCTCTAAAATTTATAGAACACTTCAACACTTCAACATCAAAAAGATAAACAATCAGATTTAAAATGAGCAGAGGGCATGAACAGACGCTTTACCAAAAAAGGTGTTCAGGCCTTCCAACAAACACATGAAGAAATACTGCCAATCATTTGCTATATTAGAGAGATGTAAATCAAAACAACAAGATACCGTCTCACCTCAGCAAAGTAGCAGTGTTCAGCAAGCCAGAAAACAAGTGCCAGTGAGTGTGTAGAGAGATTGAACTCTTATACATACTGGTGGGGACTGTAAAATGGTACAACTCCTGTGGAAAATAGTATGGTGCTTCCTTTAAAAGTTGGAAATAGAAATACTATTTGATCTAGCAATCCTACTACTATGTATATATCCTAAACAACTGAGAGTCAGGACACAAGCAGATATATGTCCTCGTCACTACTGCTGTTGCCACTGCTGCTTTTAGAGCTGCTCTGGTAGCATAGTGCCTAAGGCACTTGACTGCTAACCAGAAGGCTGGTGGTTCAAACCCACCAGCCACTCCTCAGAAAGAAGGTTGGGCAATCCTACTTCCATAGTGATACTGCCTCGGAAACCCAAGGAGGGGTTGCTATGAGTGGGGGCCGACTCGACAGCATATAACAACAACAACAACATCAGAGGCCAGAGGAATGAATAGTCACAGTGGCTGAGAGTGTGGCTGCAGGAGGAAGAGCAAGAGGAAGCAAGCAAGGAGAGACCAGAGTGCACCCAGGCCCATCTGCTGTTCCATCCGCATGAGTAGCAGGAGCAGCCTGGGCCCTGCAGCCACTGTCACCTGCTTGCCTGACAGGCAAAGCCAGAAAAACTGCACCTAGAGCCATATCCTCTGCTTCACCTGCTTATAGCTCACCCATAGTCCATTGCTCTAAGAGTCTGGGATTGAGGTTTTTAAAACCATTAAGGGGAAATCATAAACAAAAGGATACCTGCTTACCCTTTAAAAAACAAAAATAAAATCTTATGAGACCAAGGGCAGATATGTGGTCAGACATTGCTGGAATAAACAGTAAGTGATGCATACCTGTATATGTGTGAATTAAAGTCTTTTTTTTTCTTGATTTAACTTAACACATTATAACCTCAGATAAGTTTTTAATACTCATTTTTCCATGATCCTCATTTGCTATTGAAAATTTTTGCTTTACGTTTCTTTGACTTCTTTTTTTCCCTGCATCCCCAAATAGTCAATAACCAGCAAATTAATTCTTTGTGTGTGTGTGTGTGTGTGTGTGTGTGTTTGAAAATATACAAAGCAAAAGCCACTCCCATTCTACAGTTTCTAGTCGTAACAATCAGTGGCTTTGGTTAAATTTTTCACATTGTGTTAACATTCTTGTTATTTCTGTTCTACTTGTTTTGCTTTCATTTACTTCATCTCCCAGCCTCCCAACCTTCTCATCTATGCTTTAAAAATAGTTTATATATATATTTAAGTAAAGCAATACTCAAAGGTGGCAGTCTCTACTCATTAGGCTAAACTGTTACTTAGTTTAAAGGTAATTTTAGGGGATAGTTTCAATTCATGGTTTGAAAAGCAGCTCAGAGCCATACTCTCAGTGATTCTTCCAGCCTCAGCTGTTGTTGTTGTTGTTATGTGCCGTCGAGTCGGACCTGACTCATAGAGACCCCTCCTTAGGACCAGTAAACCTGGATTATTTAAGAACTTGACATTCTATTCTACATTTTTATCCCTTTTTATTTGGATTCATCTGTTGTTTTCCTGATCAGAAGTTCAATAGCCAGGCACCATCTACTTCTTCGGTCTCAAGGTGGAGGAGGCAATGGGTCATGTAGACAGTCCTGTAATCCAGTTCTTACTCTGATTCTTGAGTTTCCTTCTTTCTCTTTTCTTGCAGACAAATAGTAATAGTTGCGTTTTAGATGGCTACTGGTAAGCTTTTAAGACCCCAGACACTACTCACTTTAGTGGGAGATAGAACATAAACTTTAAGAATCATATTATGTCAATTGACTGGATTGTCCCATGAGACCATGGCACAAAGTTCCTAAAACAGGAGAACTATTCCCATAAGGTAGTTGGTTATGTCTGTTTAGTGTCAGCATCTGAACCATCCACCTTTCTTTAGGGGTCGTTGTTACTATTATAAAACCATCTGTAAATTATTTCTTACCTAGATAGTTTTAACTCACAACATCCTGATTTCTTTTTTATATTGGAGTTGTATATATTAAAATGAATAATTCACTGGTTAAATATATAGCCTATTATGTTTTAAGTATAGTAGGTACTTGATGTTCTTGAAAGGAGAATAGATTATTTCATTACTGAGCACTATTAATATAATTTCCTTCACAAAGCCTTCTGAATGGTATTAAAATAAATAATCACTTACTATAGTCATTCTATACCATAGTAAAAATTTTATAGCCAATGCAGTATGATACAGTATAATAAACTAGCAAATAAATAAATAAATGTGGGTTTGATTTCTGGGTCTGATACTTAATTATTGTGTGACTTGGATCTTCCTGAGACTCTGTTTCTCCTATCTAAAATTGGTATGTAATGTGCACCCCATAGAGCATTAGATGAGGTACAGTGGACATAAAGTACCTGGCATGATGTCTAACCCCATAAATACTACTCAGCAAGTGTTAGTTCCTTCCCTCGTGTTTTTTTTTTTTTTTTTACTGTTAAATCCCTGTGTTAGAAAGTACAATTACAAAAGGAATATGAACCATTGATTATATATCATAGAAAGAATCATAAAATGTTAACAGTGGAGAAGTTACTAGTGACTCTTTCCTGTGGGACACAAGCAGTGTTCATTGTGAAGTTGAACAAGGAGAAAGCAAAAAAACAAGATTAGGTCATTAATTTATTCATTTTTCAACAAACTGAACCCAAAATATGTGATAAAGTTAAAGAATTGAAAAGCACATCTTTGCCCTTACCCTTCCCTTCATATAGTCTAAAGGGAAAATATGAATAAGTAAATAATTACACTGTGGAACATTCTGTATGGAGTTAAATACACTGTATGTATATACAGGCGTAGAGGGATAGGTACTAAACCCAGACAGAATCCAGTCAAGTCTTCTGGAAAATAAGAGACAGGAGCTGCATCTTGAAGGATTATACGTTAGTCAAGGTTCTCTAGACAAATAGAACTAGTGAGATATATGTATACATCTGTGTACAGAGATTTAATTCAAAGGATTGGCTCATGAAGTTGTAGGAGCTGGCAAGTTCAGAATTCAAAGGTCAGGGGACAGGCAGCTGAAGACAGACTCCTGCTGGCTCAAGAGTTTATGAGGGGGCTGGCAACTCTAAAAGTCCATAGGTCAGACAGTAGGCTAGCAGCTTCTTGCATTCTAAAATCTCTAGGTCAAGTAATGGGAAAGGTTCTGCCAGGATATCTATTTATAGTCTGGAGATAGACCACACCTTAATGAAACTCCCCTTTCAACTGATTACATTACAGTAGCTTATATTATTGAGTAGCAACTACTCTATTGTTTCACCAAACCATTGGGGGGAGCCTTAGCCTAGCCAACCTGCCACATAAAATTAACTATCACAGATAGGAGCATCTATCCATACTGAGGAAACTGCATGAGCTTCCTGACCATAGATGAAAGAGATCATGTCTGGAGAATATGGTGAAAAGGTGGGAGAGACAGACGGAAGCCAAATCATGAACTGTCTTCATTGCCATAAAGAATAATTGTAACTGTGTCATAATGGCACTGGAGAACCACTGAAGGTGGGTGACCTGTCTGAGAAGAAAATTGAACAGATAAGAGCTGAAAAGTATCCAGTGGATTTTTCTAAGAGATACCGGTGATTGCAAAAAGGGCATGGGGATGGCATCATCCTCTGACTTCTTCTAACTTTATAAGGGGGAGACAAAATCACCATCAGCAGCCCACGGTTGATACCTGTGAAGCCAGACATGCTACCACCCTTCAATCTTTTTACCAATTCTGACACCAGCTGTCCCACCCATGGCACTCACTATTTCACTGAAGGTTCAGTAATTCATTGCAATGACCACACACAATTCATAGACAATTATGGGATTTATTAGGGAAGTAACAGGCTACAGTTCAGCTTCAGGAACACTCAGTATACAATTCTTCAACCAGGACAGTCTCCCCTCTGCTCTGCCCTCAGTCATCCCTCCCCGGCCCTTGGCCTCTTGACTTGGTCTCTGTCCTGCTCAGGCAAGTGTTACAAAACTCTTTTAGCTCTGCTGATAGGTTACTTAGGTCCACCCCACTCCACCAGCAAGCATCCTACACAAAAGCACTCAACTTTCTCACTCCATGGACTGGGAAGCCCATCGCTTTGTCTCATGCTAGTCTTTCAGTTCTGCTGCTGCCGTCTCTCTGCCAGCCATTTCTGCCAATCATCTCTGCCAAGGAGGTGCAGCTCAGGGATCTTGGGTCCAAGGACGCACTTCATTCTGCCTCTGGTTTTTCTCTCTTGATGGCAATGAGATGTCCCCTTCTACCTCTAGGAGGGCTCATTTTAAGCCTAGTGAAATGACAAAACTGACCGATCCCCACATTAAGGTTCCATACACCTTCTTTCCATGATCCACCTCCACAAGGGTGCCATGTACTTTTGCATTACTAACAACCCATCCAATCCCCTTGGTGGCTACAAGGACCACACATAGTTCCGCCCAGTGAGCTAGTGGGAATCACAAACAGCATGGCTGGAAGAGCCATAGCAAGTAATTTACTGTACCACAGTGATCTTAAGGAAAGTAACTTAGAAGACAGAGAATTGTACTATGAATTGGAATTGAGGAAGTAAAGATAATTAGGGAGAAAATTTTATCACTTTATTGACATATCATTTACATATAACACAATCCACCCATTTACGTAGTACAATTTAATGGGTTTTTCTTAGTAGATTCACAGAGTTGTGCAAGCATCACCACAATCTAACTTTCTAACATTTTCATCACTAAAAAGAAATTCTATATCTATTAACAGTGACTTTAAGGGAGATACATGTATTTTTTTAATAAGTAGATACTTGAATATGTTTCTGTGTTCTCTGGAAAGATCCCAAAAGGAGGAAAACGTGTGGAATATTCAGGAAAGAACATTACCAAGCTCTTTGAGGGGGTGGAAAGGAACAAAATCCAGAGCACAGACAGAGATAAGCCTGAGACAAAAGAGAAAAACCCTGCCTCATCTGAGATTGTAAAGTAGAAGATTAGCATAGAGACTGGTATAGGTAAACATGTATGAATAAGGTGGAAAGGCAACAAGCTTGTCTTTCTGTTAATGTACTGAGAATGAGGTATTTTTGCAAATAGTTCACAATGATGGATGCTTAATAGATGCTGAGTAATTATTATTTCCTTTCCTTGTTATCTTTCTCTCTTGTGAACAGCAGGAGAGTAGATATAGAAAAAAAGTTGAACAAAGAAGGTATATATACGTTTTTATATAGAGGTGGGATTTTGTCATGGGAATATGGTAGAAAGTATAAAAATAGGATTGAGGTTGGAAGGTATGATTGTTGAAATTATTATGGGGATGTGGTTGAAATGATAAACATGGATATAGGCTGGATCCTGATTATGGATATAGAGCGGTAAGTAAGGCAGGAAGGGGCTGATGTACTGAGAATTCTCTCATTCATCATTTAGAAAATATTTCTTTTGCTCAAGGTGCTGAAATACAGAGATGAGCAAAGACAGCCAAAGTTCCTTTGCTCATGAAGTCCACATTCTAAAAGGGTGCACAAGAAAAATAAGCTAACCATAAAGAATATAATTTCAGTTAGTGATTAGTGCTGTGAAGAAAACAGGGGGATTCAAAGTGATTGTAGAGAGGATTATGGACTTTCTCTCTTCTTCATAAACACTGTTTTCCTTCACACTTTAGAATTAGGGTAAAGGTATCAAGGAGACCAAGGAGGCAGCTCCTGGTCCTGTACCCTTAGCCAAGCCCATGCCAGTAACTCTGAGGCTGAGTACAGTCTCCAAGTCTAGTCACAGGCCTCCTGCCAGTTGTAAAGCTTTCACTGTTGTCATCTCTTAACTTACTCCCTACTCCCATATCTGGGGCACACTTACTTTTTCTTCAAAATTTTATTTCTCTAAGGTGGGAGCTCTGGTAGCATAGTGCCTAAGGCACTTGACTGCTAACCAGAAGGCTGGTGGTTCAAACCCACCAGCCGCTCCTCAGAAGGAAGGTTGGTCAATCTACTCCCATAATGATACTGTCTCGGAAACCCAAAGAGGGGTTGCTATGAGTCAGGTCTAACTTGATGGCACGTAACAACAACAACAACAAGGTGGCACAGTGGTTAAGCACTTAACTGCTAACTGAAAGGTCGGTAGTTTGAACCCACCAGTCACTCCACGGGAGAAAGATGAAGCAGTCTACGTCAGTAAATATTTGCAGCATTGGAAACACTGAGGCAGTTCTACTCTGTCCCTTCAGGGTCACCTATGATATGAAATCGACTTGATGACATCGAGTTTGATTTGATTTTAGAAGGTGCTTTAGGATCACTAATATTTGGTATATTTGTACATCCACTTGACTTTCTTAAAATATTGTCTCTGTAAAATCATAGGAACGGTGTCAGAATAGATTTGTGCTTATTTAGTATTTAAAGTAGACTAGACTTAATATTGGTTCATAAGTTGTTTTTTTACTTTCTTATTCCTGTGCACTGCTCTACAGTTACTTCACTGTGGAGCATTGATATGTTCAGTCATACACAGAGGCAAGTTGCCTACATACAAATCATGTATTCACCTACTGGTTAAGAAAAGCTCCATTCCTCTTGGGATAGTTTCTATTCTAGAGTGAATTTTTTTCACCTCTAAATGGTTAATACATATGATAGGGTAAGTAATCATAAAAACAATATCTCTACAAAGAAAAAAAGCACTAAACGATCGAAATAATAACCATAAGAAGAAGAAGAGTAATCAGCAAACCAGGCTGTAGCACATTAAACTTTTATGTTGTTTTTAATTTTTAGAAAGCAGCTGCGTTGTCAATATACAACTGTGTCTGCATTAACATATATCACACACAAGAAAGAATTATTTCAGGCAAATATGCTAATCTTTTTTCAAACATGTGTGACTCTAACTTAAGGATGTGTGATATTCTTATCTTTAGCTGTTCATACTAGCAGACCTCTTCACTTCTTTTATTTCTCTGTATCTTTGATACTATCTTTTTTGCTTTCTCTGTGCCTTTACCATTTTCAATCTATCTGTTTTCTTAAATAGTACACATATTCTTTTATAGAGAAAGGATAAATAAATTATCATTTTCTAATCATTTGGCTGAATTTGATTTGTCTCATTCACTTTTCTTTCTTTGAATATAGTCCTATTAATCATTTTTTAAAAAATAAAAACTAAAGAAGGGCTGCTCAGGCACAGGGAGACAGCTCAGGGGGTAGGAGTGAATGGAGGGATGGTCACAGGGAAGCGGTACCTATCGGGAGGAAATGGGAGAGGAGATGTTGCATTGTGCTAAATAGTGGTCAATGTCATGAGACAAAGTATATGTGATCTGCTGTATGGAAAGTGCATTTGCACTGTAAATTTTCACCCAAATCACAATAAAAATAAAAATTTAATTAAAAAAAAAAAACCTAAGGAAACAAGAAATTTTAAAAGGAGAAAACAAATAAGATAATTAAATTTAGGATCAGATATGACTAAGCATAATACGTATTTTTCATTAAGAAAAAAAATATAAAAGTCTCAGTTGACAAAATATATGGTAGATAGGATATTTATTTTACAAAATAATTTTTCCTTTACGGAAAGATTTAACACAAGTGTTTTCCTTAAATAATTCAAAAAATATATTTAGAAATGATTGTATTTACATAGTTTGTAGAACAATTTTACATGCTTACATATCTAGAATATTCACCTATCACTTCCCATATAAATGGTATTTGGTATATCCAAAAGTATGAAATACTTCGTTTATGGAGTTCAGTTGGCAAGAACTGGTAAGTTTAACTATACATATATATACATACATACATATGTGTGTGTGTGTGTGTGTATTTTTTTTTTTTTTAAGTGATACCCTGCCAAAGGGGCAAGGAGGCCACATCTTCTGACCTTCTCTAACCACACAAGAGGAAGACAGAATCATCATTAGCAGCCCAAGGCCTATTCCTGTGAGGCCAGACATGTTGCCTCCCTCCAGCTCTTTCACCAACCCTGACACCAACCATTCCTCCCACAGCATTCACCACCTTTCTGCTGGGTTTGATAATTCACTGCAGTGGCCACACAGAACTCACAGATTACAGGGTTTATTAGGGATGCACCAGGCTACAATTCAAGTTCAGGAAAAACACTCAGTCTTTCTCAGCCTGCCATCTCTCAGCCAATAGTCTCTCTCAGCCACTCTCCCAGCAATGTGTGTCTCTCGGTGTCTCTTTCAGCATTGCGTATCTCTTGGGTCTCTTTCCCAGCAGTGCATGTCTCTCAGGAGTGCGTTTCTCTCGGCAGCACGTGCTTCTCAGCCAGCAGTCAGAGAGACTTCTTCTGCCTCTAGGAGACCTCCTTTAGAGCCTGGCAGAGTGGCCAAACTAACAAATCATAACATCAGATTTCTAAGGCCCTGAGAGAGAGTGAACTTCCCAGAACATTGCTTTGTGCCACTCTCAACAGAAATACCCCAGGTGGATAACTTTTACAATCAAGAGCTCCTCATTTGCTCACAGCAAATTCCACCATGGAGTTTATAAAGACTTATGGCTAGAAAAACCATACCAGGTAATTTACTACACCACATACGCTATGAGATATATACACTATACATGCCAGCTCCAAGGAGGGACAACCAAACTAGATGTCTGAACATAATCCTTAAGAAATAAGTAGTACTTAGGTAGGTGAAGCAGAAAGTATAGTATGTGAGGAAGGAGCATAATAGGGTGCTATGACTGAAATAAATCATGTGGTGGATTAGAAAGACTTAAGAAGTTGGCAGTGAAGAGCTGCTAAGTTGACTCTACCTCCAAAATATGTTTGAAAACCATTTACTCTGTCCATCACTAGTCCAAGGCACCACCACCATTATAATCTCTCTCTCGGATTAACATAGCAGATCTGGTCTGTTTCTACCCTTACTTACCTACAGTCCACTTTCCACAGAGCTTCCAAAGTGGTATTTTAAAACTGTAAATTAGAGAAGTCAGTCACAGGGATCCAGGTAAGGGGAGGGAACCCATGCCACACCGCATAAGTGGCAAGGTGGGAAAGCCAGGGAAAGGAGAAGAAAAAAGCCAGGGAGGCCAGGACAGAGCGGGGAGGTAGCAGGAGGGATCCAGGTAAGGGGATGTTGGAGAGGTTTCAAACAGCTAAGGGAGACAAACGTGTCTGTTGGTTTGTCCTATGGTGATGACATGTTGCTGTGAGTCTTGAGGCTATGCCACAGGTGTTTCAAACCCAGAAGGGTGCGCAGGTTTCAGTATGGCTTGCAGACTGAGATGGATTGGAAGAAGGAAAAACCATCCACCTCTCCAAGAATTGGCCAGGGAAAACCTTATGAATAGCAGAGAAACACTGTCTGATACGTTACTACAAAACTTTATGAATAGTGCAGAAACATTGTCCAATACAGAGGAGGAGGATGAGTCACTTAGGTTAGAAGGCTCTCAAAATAGGACTGGGAAAGAGCTGAATCATCAGAGTAAAACCAGCCTTACTGATATGGATAAGGTAAACCTTTTGAGACCTCCATTTGCTGATGTGGCATGATTCAAATTGAGGAGAAACAGCTGCAAACATCCATTAATAATGAGAACATAGAATGTACGAAGTATGAATCTAGGAAAATTGGAAGTTGTCAAAAATTAAATGAAACACATAAAGATTGATATCCTAGGCATTAATGAGCTGAAATGGACTGGTTTTGGCCATTTTGAATCAGACAACCATATGATCTACTATGTCGGGAATGACAATTTGAAGAGGAATGGCGTGGCATTCATCATCACAAAGGTCTGTCCTGAAGTCCAATGCTGTCAGTGATAGGATAATATCCATACACCTACAAGGAAGGCCAATTAATACAAATATTATTTAAATTTATGCACCAAACACCAAAGCCAAAGATGAGGAAATTGAAGATTTTTATCAACTTCTGCAATCTGAAATTGACCGAACATGCAGTCAGGATCTGTTAATTATCACTGGTGACTAGAATGCAAAAGTTGGAAACAAAAAAGAATCACCAGTAGTTGGAAAATTTGACCTTGTGACAGAAATAATGCTGGAAATCGCATGGTCGAATTTTGCAAGACCAATGACTTATTCATTGCAAATACCTTTTTTCAACAACATAAACGGCAGCTGTACATGTGGACTTCACCAGATGGAACACACAGCAATCAGATTGACTACATCTGTGGCAAGAGGAGATGGAAAAGCTCACTGTCTTCAGCCAAAACTAGACCAGAAGCTGATTGTGGAACAGACCATCAACTGCTCATGTGCAAGTTCAACTTGAGTTAAAGCAAGTCCACAAGAGCCAAAATATGATCTTGAATATATCCCTCCTGAATTTAGAGACCATCTAAAGCATAGATTTGATGCACTGAACACCAGTGACCATAAACCAGAAGAATTGTGGGATGACATCAAGAGCATCATCCATGAAGAAAGCAAGAGGTCAGTAAAAAGATGAGAAAAGAAGAGAAGATATCAATGGGTGACAAACGGCACTCTGAAACTTCCCCTTGAGCAGAGAGTAGCTAAAGCAAATGGAAGAAATGACATGATAAAAGAGATGAACAGAAGATTTCAAAGAGCAGCTCGAGCAGACAGCCAATTACTGTAATGAAATGTGCAAAGACTTGGAGTTAGAAAACCAAAAGGGAAGAACACGCTTGTCATTTCTCAAGCTGAAAGAATTGAGGAAAAAATTTAAATCTTGAGTTGCAATATTGAAAGATTCTATGGGCAAAATATTGAATGATGCAGGGAACATCAAAAGAAGATGGAAGGAATACACAGAGTCACTGTACCAAAATGAACTGGTTGATCTTCATCCATTTCAGGAGGTGGCATATGATCTAAAACCAATGGTAATGAAGGAGGAAGTCGAAGCTGCATTGAAGAAATTGGTGAAGAACAAGGCTCCGGGAATTGACAGAATACCCATCGAGATATTTCAACAAACAGGTGCCACACTGGAGGCACTCACTCGGTTATGCCAAGAGATTTGGAAGACAGCTACCTGGTTAACTAACTGGAAGAGATCCATATTTGTACCCATTCCAAAGAAAGGTGATCCCACAAAATGTGGAAATTATCAAACAATATAATTAATATTGCACAAAGTAAGATCTTACTGAAGATAATTCAAAAACAGTTGCAGCAGTATATTGACAGAGAACTTGGTCCAGAGCTGCAAGCTGGATTCAGAAGAGGACGTGGAACAAGGGATATCATAACTACTGTCAGATGGATCTTGGCTCAAAGCACAGAATACCAGAAAGATATTTACTTGTGTTTTATTGACTATGCAAAGGCATTTGATTGTGTGGACCATAACAAATTGTCAATAACATTGAGAAGTAACATGGGAACATGGGAATTCCAGAACATTTAATTGTACTCATGAGGAACCTGTACATTGACCAGGAGGCTGTTGTTCGAACAGAATGAAGACACTGCATGGTTTAAAATCAAGAAGGGGGTGTGTCAGGGTTGTATCTTTTCCCCATACTTAGTCTATCTATATGCTGAGCAAATAATCCGAGAAGCTGGACTATATGAAGAAAAACGTGGCATCAGGATTGGAGAAGTATCATTAACAGCCTGCAATATGCTGACGACACAACTTTGCTTGCTGAAAGTGAGGATGACTTGAGGCACTTAGTGATGAAGACTGAAAAATACAGTCTGCAGTATGGATTACATGTCAATATAAAGAAAACAAAAATCTTCACAACTGGACCAATAAGCAGCATCATGATAAATGGAGAAAAGATTGAGGTTGTCAGAGAATTCACATTGCTTAGTTCTACAATTGATGCCAATGGAAGCAGCAGTCAGTATATTAGACAACATATAGCACTGAGCAAGTCGGCTGCAAAGGACCTCATTCAACTGCTGAAGAGTAAAGATTTCTCCTTGAGGACTGGGGTGCACCTGACACAAGTCATGATATTTTCAGTCACCTTATATGAACTAGACGATGAATAAGGAAGACCGAAGAAGAGTTGATGCTTTTGAGTTGTGGTGCTGGTGAAGAATTCTGAAAGTACCATGGACTGCTAAAAGAACTAACAGAT
>NW_006921884.1:2279181-2296823 GCF_000298275.1 Orycteropus afer afer | reverse complement strand
GATGAAAGAGGGGAAGGCCTTCAATGAGATGGATGGACATGGTGGCTGCGAGGATGGGCTCAAGTATAGCAAGGATCACGCAGCTGGCGCGGGTTTGAGCAGTGTTTCGTTCTGCTGTGCATGGGGTCCCTATGAGTTGGAAACGACTCGACGGCACCTAGCAACAACAACTACACCCTTTACTTAAATCTTTCTATTTCACATTACACATAGAATAAAATCCAACTTCACCCACATCTGGACCCTGCCTACCTTTCTGATCTGATCCCATGATATTGTCATCCTCATCATTAGTATGTCCTGGTATATACCAGCTTTCTTTCTATTCCTGATCACTTGCAAGTTGTCACTGACTTAGAGCGTTTTTCTACAAAAATCCTATATTTGTTATAAAAAAAAACAAAACAAAAAACAACTCGAAGACAGAATTAAGTAGACTGAAAATGAAGGCTCTCAGTTATAATTTGTGTTAAAATTATGGTATGTTTTTTTGGAATACAAAGAGTCATCTACTCAAGTCAGTTATTTCACTTGATCAAAAAGTCCATTGGATGTAGGCTTTTTGAAATTGTATATTCTAAAAGTCCAAGAGTGCTAATATGTTAACATTTTAAATAAAACTCAAAACAAACAAACAGGGAAAAAAAAAAAAAAAAAAAACACTGCTGTCAAGTCCATCCAACTCATGGCGACCCCTCTTTGGGTTTCCGAGGTGGTATCTCTATGGGAGTAGATTGTCCAGTCTTCCTTCTGAGGAGTGGCTGATGGGTTTGAAGCGCCAGCCTTCTGCTTAGGGTCAAATTCAGTAACACTGTGATAGAGTTACCACAGCCTTCTGCTTAACGGTCAAATTCAGTAACATTGTGATAGAGTTACCACTTTTGATGCTTGGATTATTTTTCTAGAATATGACTATATAGATCAGTACTAGTAACTTTTAAATTTATACATAAAACCAATTTTGGAGTTAGGATTGCCAGATATTAGTGACTAAATGGACGTTGGAACAAAAGAGGGAGAAGAGTCAAAGATGTTTGGGGTGATTGGTTGGCTAGATGACTGGTGATAAATTTTTATTTGGAGAATTTACAATATGCAGCCATTTTAGAAAGAGAATAATGAATTCAGTTATGAACATATAAAGCAAAGTACTAATAGGACATGCAAGAAAAGTTGGTGTTTCAAAACTCCATCCTGGAGTAAAGGAAAGGATTTGAGCTGAATAGCTAGATTAAGAGTTGTTAGTGTTTTTGATGAAACTAGATGAAACCTCTTCAAGAACAGTCCAAATAAAAAGAAGATGAAGATGAAGCTATGGGAGAGACAATGGAGAAAACAATGAGAAAAAGAAAATTAAAAAAGCAAGAGATAGGGACCCAAGAAGGTAAGAGTGTTTCAAGGAGTGAGGGTGATATACTGGAATTGAGGAGATTACTGATTTTTAGCAAGAGAAGTTTTAGTAGAGTTATAGAGTTGGAGGCTATCTGAAAGTAAAATAGTGAGTAATCAGAAGTGAGGAAGTATAATTAGTGAATTTGGATTTTCTTTTAAATTAATACTGTGTTAGTTACTGTACTGTGCCATAAAAACCAAAACCAAACCCATTGCTGTTCAGTCAATTCCAACTCATACTATAGTGACCCTGTAGGACAGAGTAGAACTTCTCCATAGGGTTTCCAAGGCCATATCTTTTTTCCAGAAGCAGACTTCCATATCTTTTTCTTGTGGAGCAGCTGTTGGAATCAAACTGCTGACCTTTCAGTTAGTAGCTTAGCACTTAAGCTTAAGCACTGTGCCACCAAGTTTCGTTAAAATTAACCTTGAACTAAATCCCATACTGCTGTGTTTTTTCAAGTGCTGTGTTCTCTTTTTTTCATACTTTTATGTTTTTACTCTCAGGAACTCAGTTCCTACTTCTTGTAACTGTGTCAGCATGCCTGCTTTTTGGCACCCCTCATTCTGCTGCAATTCTGCAATTTCTTAGATGCAGCAGCCGGAAAAAAACAGTAATTAGATTTAATAGAACTAAATTATGGGAGCTCTGGTAGCATAATGCCTAAGGCATTTGACTGCTAACCAGAAGGCTAGTGGTTCAAACCCACCAGCCACTCCTCGGAAGGAAGGTTGGACAATCTATTTCTGTAGTAATACCGCCTCAGAAACACATGGAGGGGTCGCTATGAGTCAGGTCCAACTCGACAGTACATAACAACAACAACAACAACAACAAATTAAGGGTAAAGTAAATAGGCTTTGGATACCTTGTTGATACAAAAAACATAAACCACAGTAATAACAACATGAGTATAGTAAAAGCACCAACAATTCAATGGAACAGAATTGCCTTCCAGCAATAGGCATACTCTATCTAAGAAAATAAATATATGACAAAGATGATATTTTAAATCACTGGCAAAAGGATATCTTGTTCAATATATAAAATTAGGACAGCTCGCTGATTGTTTAGAATATAAATTAAAGTAGATCCCTTTTCATACCTTAAAACCAAAAAACATATCAGTTGGCAGCAAGTCAGTTCCAGCTCATGATGGCCCCAGGTGTGTCGAGGTAGAACTGCGCTCCGTAAGGTTTCCAGTGGTTGCTTTTTCAGAAGTAGGCCACTAGGCCTTTCTTCTGAGGCCAAGAATGCTAACCATTTATACCACTCAGGGACTCTCTCTCACATCTCAAAGTGCAAGAAATTATAAGTTAATTAAATGTTTTCAGGGTTTTTTTTGTTTTTAAAGATTATATAAATATGAAAAGTGAAAATACAGAAGTTAGAAGAAAATATAGGTAAAGAGTTTTATAATCTTGGAATGAGAAAAGCCTTTGTCAGTCTAACATCAAAACCCAAAATCTTTAAGGAAATTGATAGATTTGGCTAGTTAAAAACTCAAGTTACTGTACATCCAAAGAAAAAACAAATAACAAAGTATGGGAATAGATAATTCACACAAGATGAGAGATGCAAACTACCTATGTGAAAGTAGTTCACTCTCACTAGTAATCAGTGAAAGTCAATTAAAAATGTGACATTGTTTCTGCCTATTAAATTATCTAATGGAAGAAAAAAAACCAAAAATCCCTATTGTTGGTGAGAGTATGGGAAAAGAGACACTGTCATGTCATGTCATGTTGGTGAGGCTGAAAACAGATTTAATCATTCTAGCAATCTATATCAATTTTTAAAATGTGCATGTCATTTACTTAGGACTTTTAACTGAAAGGAATAATTGAGCAGGAGTGCCACAAAATGTTTCCATTATATAGTTCATGGAGGGAAGTGGTAATTCAGTGGTAGATTCTTACCTTTTATGTGGGAAATCCAGACATGATTCCCAGCTCGTATCTGGATTACACAGCCACGACCAGTCTGTCATTGGACACTTGCATATTGCTATGGTGCTGCACAGATTTCTGTGGAGCTTCCAGACTAGGTCTGGTGACTGAGCATGGATCACAATGATCCAATCCTTTTGTGTATGAGATCTCCACAAGTCAGAGGCCAACATCATGGCAGCTAACAATAGTTGTCATAATTGAAAAACAAAAGTGTAAATGCCCATCAGTGGAGAACTGTGTAAATAAAAATATCCATATAGTGGAATACTGCATATCATAAAAAATATTGTCATAGATCTATATGTATTCTCATGGAAATACATTTTATCATATTAAAGTGATAAGTCATATAACTCACTGCTATCTAGTAGATTCTAACTCATAGCAACCCTTTAGGACAGAGTAGAACTGCCCATAGGGTTTCCAAGGCTGTAAATCTTCACGGAAGCAGAATGCCTCATCTTTCTTCCTAAGAGCAGCTGGTAGGTTTGAATGGCCAACCTTTTGGTTAGCAGCCAAATGCTTTAATCACTGTACCACCGGAGCTCCTTACAAATCATATTAAGAAACACAAAATACATATTATGTTTTATATGTGTATTATATAATGCATAAGGAAACATCTGGAATTACAGACACCAGAATGTTTATGGTCATTATCTCTGGTTGGTGGCATCACGGAATTCTGTCAATTGCCACTTTGCTATATTCTGAACGTTGTTTCTCTTTAAAATCAGAAGAAGAAACTAAGCCAAACTTTCTTTCCTTTTTGAGGGGGAAAAATGTGTCTGTTTCAAAAATCTGAAGACGTAATGTACATTTACATGAGGATGAGGATACTGACTGCAGAACTGGCTATTTTGAGGCCTTTTGTGACTACATTCTGGTTTTAGGTCTTGTTCTCAATATTCAAGGTTGCCAGAGTAATAACTCTGTATAACTTCCATGTCACTTTGACAGAGATTAAGGCATTTATACTATCTTAACTTTGATCTCAGAACTCAGAGCAGCCTCCAATCTCTTAATTTGTTTATATGTAATCTACAAAACTGTTTTTTTTTTTTTCCATACGTTTTTAACTTTTTGTTGTGATTTGGGTGAAAGTTTACAGAGCAAATTGTTTTTTCATAGTTTTTAGTACTTTGATTTTATTACTTCATTTTTCCCATATTTGAGGTGAACCAAAAAGATTACTTCTTCTTTTAGATGAAATGTCTTGATACATCACTGCTAATTGTAGTTCTTGTCATCATTATCTAAAATAGCCTAAGATTCCAAAAAGCCAAACTCACTGCTGTCAAGTCAGATCTGACTCAAAGCAACCCCTCCTCGGGTTTCCGAGGCGGTATCTCTACAGAAGTAGATTGCCCAGTCTTCCTTCCAAGGAGTGGGTGGTGGGTTTGAACCACCAGCCCTCTGATTAGCAGTCAAATGCCTTAGGCACCAGACCACCAGAGTTCCTGGCCTAAGATTTAGTGAACTCTAAATTTCTGGATTCACTGTTTTGCTCTGTATTGTGTGTCTGTATGTGATTAAATAGTTACACATAGGACTGTAAACATTTGTTTATCAAAGAAATGGACTTTTAAAAATTCAAGCAACAGAAAAGTATACAAATGGTAGAAGATCCCCAGCCCTGGATTTGGTTTCTGTTAACTAATGCCAGAGTCATATAGTAAAGTCAGACTATAACAGTTACTCTTTGATGTGGTTTGATGTATATGGCAAAAAGCCTCTACCCAGAATTCATCACCCAGTGTCCTTCAATTTGAAAAGTACTAGCTTGAAATTCCACCATTAGAAACATTTGGTACAAATATTTGGTTACAAATCTGCTTGTTTGTTTGTTTCTTTTAAAAAACAAAAGTAATCCTTTCCAACTAGTCATCTATCTCTGAACAGGATTGATAGTAGGTTCTGCTACAATGGAAAGTACAGATGCAGCACAGAGTCTGGAACAGCTGTCAGTTGTGACCACAAGGGAGGATCCAGGGGTGTGCCTGTTGTGGAGAAAAGCGGTTGAAGGTTCAAAGGCTGAAAGATAAACTGCAGGCTAGGAACAGCATTAACATGGAATAGTATTGTCTGTGTTTTTCATCTTGTACCTTGCCACAAATACTATGTTTCTTCTACAAGCATCATTTTCTCCTTTTCAAGTAAAACAATGCTTGTTTATGTGAGTTCAGAAAATAAAGTTCTTAATTTCCTTTTGAAAATAGAACTCTGCTGTCTTTACTTAAGTGGATGGGGGAGAGGGGAGGGAGAGCTGTATTTGTTCAATTTAAAGAATTATTATATATACAAAGAGCTTCGTAACATGCAAATAAAACCTGAAAAATCTCTGTAAGTTGTGTTTAGTGTCAGTGGTTGGTTTTCCCTCTTCTAAATTTATCCTTCCAAAAGCTCTGCGAGCAAAGCGTCATCACTCTGAGAAGATCTGTTTTCCAAAAGAAGCAGCAGCAGTGTTTTAAGTTTACATGACCCCAGTTTCATGACAGCAGTAGCAAATCAGATATCTTATCCAAGGAAAAGCATTTTTGGCTTAGAATTCAGTTACTCTCATGGTGGGAGTCAACCGCTTGTTTCAGCTCCAACACTGCTGCAGAACCTTGGCTGCAGTGAATCTTTCAGACAGTATAAACACAATTGGTATTTATAGCATTGTTAACATTTGTTAAATAGTTGGAGGAGTGGTCTGAACGCCTGTTTTAAGCAGGTGGGGCAAGAATCTTTGTTGTGATTTCAGTGGGATTTAAGAGTAGGGCAACATGATTACAGTGGTTCTAACAGTATAGTAAATTAGAAGTGCTGAATACAATAAGTTAAGATTTCATGCAGCCATAATTCAAAATGTTACAGAAACAATCCTGAAGCATCTCTGGCCAGAAGTATGTTACACAGATGGCATATTTGATAGAATGCAGGGCAGGAACTGTACACTGAGCAGCCAAATAAACGGTAAGGATTTGTCAAGCTTTAATTGAAAACCTACATTTAAAAATACCATAAAATTATGCCAGACTTTCTTGTGTATCAAACCCCTGTAGTCACACTTTCTCTTAGTCAATTAAATGGGCATCAAAGTTGCCAGGAAAGCTAATCTTTGTATTTTGCCAGTTATTGTTGCCTATTGCAGACCTCTTAGTTAAATAGGTGTAGCTGAATTCCAAATTCAAAGATGTAAAGTATTGAGATGTTTATGATTTTTCTTCCTATCAACAACCTCATGAGCCATTCTGTTGCGCTAGTAATTTCTGTCATGGACCCTTGCTTCCTTCAGGCATCATCTTCATTTTAAACTGGGAGTGTGGAGAGAGTCCTCTCAAATTAAGGGGCTATGCTTTGTTCTCTAAATTTTAAATTAAGTTTAATCTGCAAGGAAGGTGAAGGTATAAAAGACTACATAGACTTGAAAAAAATATATATAAAGTTATTTGGCACTAGGAAAGATTTCTAAATGCTTAGAATAGCCACTTTGTGTTCTTTGGTTTCTAACAAAGTTGAGGACATATACTTAGAATGTAATCGCTTTCAGTTTTCATTATTGGTGCAAAGAAGCACCTCAAGTTCTGTTAGTATTTGGGAAACCCTTGAATGAAATGCATAGTCTTTAAACATTAATAAGTGAAACCATGTTGAAATAGTAAATTTGTTCTTAACACTTTCCCTCCCTGCTGCTATTGTATAATTGAAGTGTGTGTATGTGTGTGTGTTTGTGTGTGCATACACTGTTGTTTAGGCTATAAGTTCCATGAGGTTAACTGTCATGTCATTTTATAATTCCTCATTGTACCTCATTTGTTTCTACACAGTGAATGCTCACACATATTTTTGAGAAAATAGACCAAGTGATTCTTAGCAAATGAGTGATTGATCAAATGACTGCTGCCTTCCATGGCATAGGTTAAACATATTTTTCTGGCTTTGAGAAATAACCTTTTGATGTAGTAAATTCACTCTCCCGTTATTTTATATTTCTGTTTTTTGTCTTCAAGGACTTTTCACTACATTTGCTTCTTAGCATGGGCAGCCTCTTTGAAGCAACATTCCACTTATTTTTCGAGGCAGACTGCTTTATCTACTCATTTCCAGTAGCCAGAGATGAAGGTGTTTTGAATGAGCACATCAATGTTCTAGACAGAGATACTGTTTGAAATTGTCCATGAACACAGTGCTGCTGAACATTATTGAGTGACGTTTGTTTCTGTTGCTTGTGTCTGCTCTGACTAGCTGGTTTCTTTCAGATTGGCAGCTGGGATTATGCTGCAGTAGATGGACAGCTACAAGATCTGGAGATTGTAGTGAGGCTGGTCTGGGCCTCAATTTAATATGCCTGGAATGTATGGTTTAGTTACAAGGTACTAATGGGAAAATCTCTGCATATAATTACTTTGTGGTTTACCTTAGTAACTTCCATAACATTATTTGAGTAGGCTTGTCAGTAAAATTCTCCTTTCCCCCATAATCTGCATCCTCCCCTGATTTATCACTACATTCTTATTTTTTAAATAAATTTTACATTATGTAGTGAGCTGCTCCTTCTCTTTGCTCTTTAACTGTGCCATACCATTCTGATAGGAGTCCCTCGTGGTGCAAATGGCTAATGCCCTTGACTGCTAACCCAAAATCTGGAGATTGGAGTCGACCCAGAGGGGCCTCAGAAGAAAGGCCTCATGACCTACCTCCAAAAAATCATTGAAAATGCTATGGAGGGCTGTTCTCCTCTGACAGACATGGGGTTGCCATGAGTCAAAGTTGACTGGACACCACTGGTTACCATCCAGACATGTATATTCTTCCAGATACCCGAAGCATTTTCAGTGCCTTTTGGGGAAAAATTGTTTTGTTACTTATAAAATTGATATATTTTTTTAAACATTTAATTAATATTAAAAGATACGAAATTATTGCTAAAACTAAAAGCTCCATGGAAGTCATATAGAAATAAGTTAGGAAATAAGCACAAAATAACAATTAATTTTGTAGCAAGGTATATTGATTTAACTGTTTTTGGATGACTTACCAGCTTCAGTTGTACTTAGATGGTTAAAAAATTTCTGACTACTATATTAATGCTAAAGTGAAACTTCATAGAGCTATTTCAATTATTGGAAGGTTTTTATTTTTTAGTTTTAGATTTTTTTCAAATGGAAATATCTTTTTTCATTATTATTTATATAATAGACACTTTTTGTAAGAAACCAAGCAGTATAAAAGTAGGGAAAGTATAAATTTTTATTCTGCCAGTCTTATCATTTCCCCACCAGAGATAACTGCTGATAATAGTTTAGTGCATATACTTTCAGGTTATCCCTGTGTTTATTGATGCCATGTGTATGTATGTACTCACAGAACATGTGTAAGTATATATATTTTTGTTATTATTGTTCAAAAAACCCAAACTCACTGCCATCGATTGAGTCGTTTCCAACACATAGCGACCCCCATTGGGTTTCTGAGACTGTAAATCTTTACGGAAGTAGATCACCTCATCTTCCTTCTTCAGAGCAGCTGGTAGGTCTGAACCACTACCTTCTGGTTAGCAGTCAAATGCCTTATTCCCAATGCCACCAGAGCTCCTTATTATTATCATTAGGGGTTATTGTTAGGTGTAAGTGTATATATGTTTGTTATTATAGTTAGGTGCCATCTAGTAGATTCCAACTGGTGGTGGCCCCACGTAACAGAGGAGAACTGCTTCATAGAGTTTTGCTGCTGTAGTCTTTATAAAAGCAGATTGTGAGGTATTTCTCCTGAGGAGCGACAGTGTTGTTGGGTGCCATCGAGTTGGCACTGACTCATAGTGACTCTGTGTACAACAGAATGTAACACTTCCCAGGCCTGTGCCAGTCCTTGCTGTGCTTGAGCCCATCATCACAGCCACTTTGTCAGTCCATCTCATTGAGGGTCTTCCTCATTTTCACTGACCCACTACTTTACCAAGCATGATATCTTTCTCCGGGGAACGGTCCCTTCTGACAACATGACCAAAGTAAGTGAGACTAAGTCTGGCCATTCTGGCTTACAAGGTGTATTCTGGCTTCACTTCTTCCAGGACCAAACCAAACCACCAAACTAGTCAGATCCAACTCATAGCAACCCCTCCTTGTGTTTCTGAGGCAGTATCACTATGGAAATAAATTGCTCAACTTTACTTTTGAGGAGTGGCTGGTGGGTCAACCCCACAATTAAAAGGCATCACCTCTTCTTCTATCTTCCTTAATCATTATCCAGCTTTCACATGCATATGAGGCTTGGGTTAGGTGTATCTTAGTCTTAAAAATGACGTCTTTGCTTCTTAATATTTTAAAGAGGTCTTTTACAGTACATTTCCCCAGTGCAATATGATGTCTGATTTCTTGACTCCTGCTTCCGTAGGTATTGATTGTGGATCCAAGTGAAAAATAAATCCCTGACAACTTCAGTGTTTTCTCCACTTATCATGATGTTGCTTATATGTCCAGTTGTGAGGGGTTTTGTTTTATTTATATTGAGTTGTAATCCATACTGAAGGCTATAGTCATTGATCTTCATCAGTAAGTGCTTCAAGTCATCTTCACTTTTAGCAAGCAAGGTTGGATCATCTGCATATTGCAGGTTGTTAATGATTCTTTCTCCAATCCTGATGCCACATTTTTCATATAGTCCAGTTTTGCAAATTATTTGCTCAGCATATAGATTGAATAAGTATGGTGAAAGGATACAACCATGTTCCTGATTGTTAACCATGCAGTAGCCCCTTGGTCTATTCAAAAGACAGCTCCTTTGTCTATGTATAGATTCCTCATGAGCACAATTAAGTATTCTGGAATTCCCATTCTTTGCAATGTTATCGATAATTTGTTATGACCCACACAGTCAAATGCCTTTGCGCAGTCAATAAAACAAAGGTAAACATGTTTCTGGTAGTCTTTGCTTTCAGCAAAGATCCATTTGACATTAGCAATGATATCCCTCATTCCATATTTTCTTCTGCATCCAGTTGAATTTCTGGCAGTTCTCTGTCAATATACTGCAACTATTTCAGAATTAATCTTCAGCAAAATTTTACTTTGTGTGATATTAATGATATTGTTTGATAATTTCCACATTCTGTTTAATCACCTTTCTTTGGAATAGGCACAAATATTGATCTCTTCTAGTCAATTGGCCAGGTAGCTGTGTTCCACATTTCTTGGGATAGACAGGTAAGTGCCTCCACCATGGCATCCAGTTATTGAAACATCTCAATGGGTATCCTTTCAATTCAGCAGCTTGTTTTTTGCCAGTTCATTCAGTGCAGCTTCAACTTCTTCCTTAAATACCATTGCTTCTTGATCATATACTGCCTTCTGAAATGGTTGAATGTTGACCAATGCTTTCTGGTACAATGACTCTATGTATTCCTTCCATCTTTTGATGCTTCTTTCATCATTCTTTTTTTATCCCCTCTCCCCCCATAGTGCCCTTCAGTATTCCAACTCAAGGCTTGAATTTTTTCTTCAGTTCTTTCAGCTTGAAAAATTCCAAGTGTGTTCTTCCCTTTTGGTTTTCTAACTCCAGGTCTTTGCACATGTCCTTATAAGACTTTGTCTTCTCGAGCTGTCCTTTGAAATCTTCTGTTCAGCTCCAGTATTTCATCATTTCTTCCATTTCTTTAGCTGTTCTCTGTTTCTTGATGTCATCTCACGACTCAGCTGATCTTTGGTCACTTGTGTTCAGTGAATCAAATCTGTTCTTTAGATGGTCTCTAAATTCAAATGGGATATAGTCAAGGTTGTATTTTGGCTCTCAGGGACTTGTCTGAATTATTCTTCTGCTTCAACTTGAACTTGCATATGAGCAATTGATGGTCTGTTCCACAGTCAGCTCCTGGCCTTGTTTTGACTGATGATGTTGAGTTTTTTTTACCACCTCTTGCCACAAATATAGTCAGTCTGATTCCTGTGTATTCTATTTGATAAGGCCCACATATAAAATTGCCATTTTTGTTGTTGAAAAAAGGTATTTGGAATGAATACATTGTTGGTCCTGCAAAATCATGCTGTCTGAGGTGTCATGTCTATTATCAAGGCCATATTATCCAACTACCAATGATTCTTCTTTGTTTCCAACTTTCACGTTCCAGTCACCAGTTATTATCAATACATTTTGATTCATTTGGTCAATTTCAGACTGTAGAAGTTGGTAAAAAATCATCAATTTCTTCATCTTTGGTTTTGGTTCTTGCTGCATAAATTTTGAAATAGCAGTATTGACTGGTCTTCCTTGCAGACATGTGGATATTATCCTGTTACTGACAGCATTGTACTTCAGGATAGATCTTGAGATGTTCTTTTTCACAATGAATGTGACACTATTCCTCATCAATTTGTCATTCCTGGCATAGTTGATCATATCATTGTCTGATTTAAAATGGCTAATACCAGTCCATTTCAGCTTTCTAATGCCTAGGATATTGATCTTTATGCATTCCATTTCGTTTTTAACAACCTCCAATTTTCCTAGATTTATAGACCGTATTATTCCATGTTCCAATTATTAATGTTTACAGCTGTTTCTTCCCATCTTGAATCGTACCCCATCAGCAAATGAAGGTCCCAAAAGCTTTACTCCATCTGCATCATTAAGGTTAACTCTACTTTGAGAGGCATCTTTTCCCCAATCATATTTGTGTGTGTGTATGTGCATGAGCATGCACGTGCATGTGCGCATGCTTTGGGTGAAAATTTACAAAGCAAATTTATTTTATGTTCAACAGTTCATGCACATTGATTTCATATCCCCAATTACCATCCCCGACCATAAAAACCTCTCCACTCTCCTCCCTGTGACTACCCCATCCCTGTGCCCTTCTTATCTATGCCTTCCTGTCTGTCCAACTTTCCCTCATCACTGATTGCTCTAAGGGCTTCATCTCACTAGAGTATGTGGATCCATTGCCTTGGGGTAGGTGTTCTGCATGTCGGGCTTTCTACTGTTGGGCTGAGAGCTAATCCATGTGAGAGAGTCCATTTCTAGGTCCGAAGGGTAACCCAGAGCCATAGACTCGGATGTTCCACCAGTCTCCATCTGACCAGTAATTCTGGTCACTTTAGTGTTTTTTAATTTTGTTCCACATTTTTCCTCCCACTGTATCCAGGATATCCAGTTTTGATTCCTTTCCAAGCGATTGGCATTGGTAGCTGGGCACCATCTAGTTCTGGTCTCAGGGTTGTGGAGGCTGAGGTCCTCCTGGTTCATCTTTGGACTAATTGTTTCCCAATGACTTTTATTTTCTTCACTCTTCTTTGCTTCAGATGAGAGGAGACCAATAGTTGCATTTTAGATGGTTGCTCAAAAGCTTTTAAAACCCAAGTCACTACTCACCAAAGTAGATTGTTGTTGTTGTTGTTATGTGCCATCGAGTTTTATGTACTATGTTGTGCCAAATGAGCATATCCCCAATCATATTTTGAGTGCTTTCCAGGTTGAGGGGCTCATCTTTTGGCACTATATCAGATAATATTTCACTGCTATTCATAAAATTTTCCAGTAACATAATAGAAAGTGTTGCACTGCTATTCATAAGGTTTTCAACAGTCAATTTTTTCAGACATGGATTGCCCTGTTTCTCTTCCCAGTCTTTCTTTATCTGGAAGCTCTGCAGAAACCTGTCCACTATGCATGACCCTGCTCATATTTGAAATACCAGTGGCACAGCCACCAGCCTCACAGCAATACACAAGCCACTACAGTATGACAAACTGACAGATGAGTGATGGGAGGAGCCACTGGGTGGGTTCAATCGCCAACCTTAGACTAATTTCCAATATTTGTAGACTAGTTTCCATGAGAATACATTCAGCTCAGTCCACTCATTTTAATGGCTGCATAGTATTCTATTTTCATAGCTTATTTAACTAGTTTTCTATTTTCATGACTAATTAGTTCCGCTCTCCCCTATTTGTTATCATAAAAAAGTGCTATATTAACCATTTTTGTACCTAAATATTTTTTCATTTAGCTGATTCTTTTCATGTGATAATTGATAGAAATGGAATATATAGCTCAATCTTTATTTGAAAATATAAAAAATTGACTCTCGTCTATATTCTCAGATGTGTTTGTCCATATCTAATTATCAAAAATTAAAAAAAATAAATCTTAGTATGCCCAAATTTACATAGAATCACTTCTGTTCAGTATAATTTATTTCTTCAACAATAGAATACACAGCTTGTTGAAATCCCTTTCTATGTGGATTATTTTATGAGTTTTGTTGATTTAATGGCCTCTGAATTTAATTTCAATTTAATTTTGAATGTTTCTCTAAATGAGCTTTAGACATTCTAATTGCAGCATTTTGTTCTGTTATACAGAAGGCACTATGAGTCTGAATCTGCTCAGTGCCACCTAACAAGAAGAAATGCTACTATAGCCATTATATTTTTTTCCTAAAAGGTATTTGCATTTATGCTTTACAGAGTTGTTTTTTGTTTTTTGTGATTTGGGTGAAAATTTACAGAGCAAATTCACTTTCCATGCAGCAGTTCACACACACTTTGTCTCATGACATTGACTACATTTACCACAATGCAACAGCTCCCCTCCCACTTCCTCCCAATAGTTACCTCTTCCTGTGTCCATCCCTCCATGCACTCCTGTCCCCTGAGCTGTCTCCCTGTGCATAAACAGCCTTTCTTTCTCCCATGATTGTTCTCTCCAAGAAGTGTATCTACCTCAGGTAAAGTGTTCAACTCATATGCCTGTCTTTTGTTTGGCTGGAAGCCACAGGTGTGGGTTCAATTCTAGACCTGACGGACAGATAGGGGCCATAGTCTCAGTGGTTCCAGCAGGCTCTATCAGACCAGCAAACCTGGTCCCCCATTTTTTTTTTCTCCAAATGATTTTGAGTTTTGTTCCACATTGTTCTCCCTGTCTATGAAGGATCTCCTACATCCCTTCCAAGTGGATGACAGTGGTAGCCAGGCACCATCTAGTTCTTCTGGTCTCATAGTTATATAGGCTGCAGATCCAATGGTGTAGCAGTCGCTAGGACTAATTGTTTCCATGAATCTTTGGTTTTCTTCATTCTTCTTTGCTCTGGACAAGGAGAGACTCATTGTTCCATCTAGATGGCTGCTTGCAAGCTTTTAAGATCCCAGTTGCTACTCGCCAAAGTAGGAGGTGGAACAATGTTTTGTGTAGTATGTTATGCCAGTCGACCTTGATGTATACCCTGTGACTATGGTCCTGAGCCCACAGGTTCAACTGCTTAGTCCCTCAGGGTAGCTGGCTGTGCCCAAGACGTGACTACAACCTTGTCTCTTGTCAACTCTACTATACACCTGGGAATTCAGATCATATATATATACAGTTATAGGACCATTGTCTGCCAACCCTATACATGGTCTTGAGTACACTCCCCGCTACATAGACATACTTAATAATTCAGCCTGTCCACCTGTCTATCCACTCGTATATCTATGTTTGTCTTCACTGACAGTGCAGTACTGTATGTGCAAAAGGGTTTATCTTTGTTGTCTGCACCTCCTGTGTACCTCTCTATATCTTCCTCTTCCTCAGTGCCACCATGTTAATCACTCACATTTGGTACATTGCCCTTTTCTTAACCCAAATCAATATTTATCTCTACCTATCTAACAGTGTTTCCTCCCCTCCCCTCCCACCCATGGTAACCAACAAAGATAATTTCCTTCCATAGATAGACCTTTCCTTGACTTTTACAATAACGGACTAATACAATATTTGTCCTTCTGTGATTTACTTATTTCACTCAGCATAATGTCCTCCAAGTTCATCACATGATGTGGTATTTGCAGATTCTAGGTATTCTTTAGAGTTACATAGTATTCCATTTTGTGTATGTACCATAGTTCGGTTATCCATTCCTCAGCTGAAGGACACCTACGTTGTTTCCATCTTTTGGCTATTGTAAATAGTGCTGTGATTAACATGGGTGTGCATGTCTGTTCTTGTCATGGCTCTCACTTCTTTAGGATATATACCTCGTAGTGGAATGGCTGGGTCAAATGGTATTTCTATTTCCAACTTTTTAAGGACTCACCATACTGCTTTCCACAGTGGTTGTACCATTTTACATTCCCACCAGCAGTGTATGAGAGTCTCAATCGCTCCACATCCTTGCCAGCATTTGTTATTTTCTGTCTTGTTGAACTTTGCTAATAGTGGTGGAGCAAGATGGTATCTCATTGTTGTTTTGATTTGCATCTCTCTAATGACTAATGATTGTGAACATTTCTTCATATGTTTGTTGGCTTCCTGACTATCGCCCTTGGTGAAGTGTCTATATATCTTCTGCTCATTTTTTAATTGGATTATTTGTATTTTTGTTATTGAGGTGTTGGAGTTTTCTATAAATTCTAGAGATAAGTCCCTTGTCATATATGTCATTGCCAAATATTTTTTTACCAATCTGTAGGTTCTTTTGACTCTTTTGGAGAAGCCTTTGGAAGCATGTAAAAATTTAGAAGGTCATATATCTAGTTTCTCTTATGCTATTTGTGCATTTTGGGTTATGGTTGATAGTCTATTTATGCCATATAATAGGGCCCCTAAATTTGCCCCTAGTTTTTCCTTGAAGAACTCTACAGTTTTAGGTTTCACATTTAAGTCTTTGCTCCATCTGGAGTTAGTTTTTGTGTATGGTGTGAGGTACAGATCTTGTTTCATTTTTCTGCAAATGGATATCCATTGTTTCCAGCACCATTTATTAAACAAACATTCTCTTCCCCATTTAATGGATTTTGGTCCTTTGTCAAAGATCAGCTGACCATAGGTTGATGGATCTATTTCTGGGTTCTCAATTCTATTCCATTGGTCTGTGTGTCTGTCATTATACTAATGCAGGCAGTTTTGACTACTGTGGCTCTACAGTAGGTTTTGAGATCTGGCAGTGTGAGACCTCCTCTTTGTTCTTCTTCAATAGTGCTTTGCTTATCCAAGGTCTCTTTCCTTTCCATATAAAGTTAGTGATTGGTTTTTCCATATCCTTAAAAAATGTTGATGGGATCTGGATTGGGATTGCATTCAATATATAGATTGCTTTGAGTAGAATTGACATTTTCACAATGTTCAATCTTCCTATCCATGAGCAATGGATCTTCTTCCATTTATGTAGATCTCTTATGGGTTTTTAAAATAGTTTTTTATAGTTTTCTTTGTACAGGTCTTTTGTGTTCCTGGTAAGATTTATTCCCAAGTATTTTATTTTTTTGGTGGCTGTTGTAAATGGTATTGATTTCCTTATTTCTTTTGCAGTATTTTACAGAGTTTGAATTCTGTATTTTTATATTTCTAGAACATTTTGAATATTTGTATTTTCTTTTTTAAAAAAATTTGTTATTGTTGAGAATATACAGAGCATAACAATTGAACAGTTTCAACATGTACAATTCAGGGACATTGATTGCATTCTTCAAGTTGTGCAACCATTCTCATCTTCCTTTTCTGCGTCATTCCTCCCAATAACATGAACTCACTCCCCCCACCAAGGTTCTTATCTAATCTTTTGAGTTGCTGTTGGCAATTTGAGCAATATAGATAGCTCTTAAAAGTATATAATGTTCAAGGCAGAGGTTTTTTACTAGTTAAGTTCAACTATTGTAAATATATATATTTCAGTCTTATTAGTTTTTTGTAATTTGATTTAGGTTCATTATGCAATTTTTTAGTTTGTAAATTTATCGATGTGTTACTAAGCAGTAACTCTGATTTTTTTACCCCTTATGTTAAAGGAGAGATAGGTTTCTAAATGGTGCTTTGAATTTTTTTCCCCCAGTTTAAGATGTTAATCCAAATAGGACCATGTGTATCATGTAGATTTCTTTCTCTTCTGAATTCTTCATTCCCATATACTTGTTATGGGTCATCTTTGGGCTTAGCAGTAAACACTATCAGGTTTTTTGTGCTTTAGGAATTAAGTACAGCTTTAAACATAATGAGCAAATAGTCATTTGATTAAAGTACTCGTTTTACTTGCTGATTTCAAAGTTAGATTTAAAAAGTGGTCCCAAAGAACACTGAGTCTAGTCAAATATATGGTAAACTTTGAGTGGAGATTTGTCAAATATCCTGCAAATTGTTCTTCATTTAAGTTCAAATATGTAAAGGGAAAGAGGAAATGGGCACAGACAATGCATGTACTACAATAGAAATAACTGGATGGTCTTAGTATGACTCTTTAAATATTAAAGTGAGTTAACTTTGAAATCCAAAATATGAAGTCTTGTTTGGATTATTCTTAAACATGTTTTGGAAAAGAGGTAAACTAGAATCTTTTTTTTTTTTTTTTT
>NW_006921884.1:2269524-2278466 GCF_000298275.1 Orycteropus afer afer | reverse complement strand
AGTTGCTACTTGCCAAATTAGGAGGTGGAACAATGTTTTATATAGTATGTTATGCCAATTGAGCTTGATGTCCCCTGCGACTATGGTCCCAAGCCCACTGGTTCAGCTACTCTCTCTCTCTGGGTAGTTGGTTGTGACCAAGAAGTGACTACAACCTTGTCCCTTGTCAGCGCTACTATACACCTGGGAATTCTTACAGAACATACAAATACACTTGTAGAACCATTGTCTGCCAACCCTATACATGGTCTTGGGTACACTCCCTACTGCATAGATATACCTAATAGTTCAGCATGTCCACCTATCTATACACCTTTTTACCCATGTTTGTCTTCACTGACAATGTAGTCAGTGTATGAGCAAAAGGGTTCATCTTTGTTGTCTGTACCTCTCATGTACCTTTCTACTCTACATCCTCCTCTTCCTCAATGCCACCATGTTAATCACTCACATTTGGTACATTGTTCTCTTCACCCAAATCAGTATTTATCTCTACCTATCTACCTATCTGTTCCATGTCCTCCTCTTCCAACCCCAGTAACCAACAAAGAAAATTTCCTTCCATATATAAACCTTTTCTTGACTTTTACAATAATGGACTAATATAATATTGCCCTTCTGTGATTGGCTTATTTCACTCAGCATAATATCCTCCAAGTTCATCCATGTTATGTGGTGTTTCGCAGATTCTAGGTTATTCTTTAGGGTTGCATAGTATTCCATTGTGTGTATGTACCATAGTTTGGTTATCCAGTCCTCAGTTGATGGACACCTAGGTTGTTTCAAATTTTTGCTATTGTAAATAGTGCTGCGATGAACATGGGTAGTATGCATATGTCTGCTCTTGTCATGACTCTCACTTCTTTAGGATATATACCTAGTAGTGGAATGGCTGGGTCAAATGGTATTTCTGCTTCTAACTTTTTAAGGACTCACCACAGTGCTTTCCACAGTGGTTGTACCATTTTACAGTGCCACCAGCAGTGCATGAGAATCCCAATCTCTTTGCATCCTCACCAGCATTTGTTATTTTCTGTCTTGTTGAACTTTGTTGCTAGTGCTGGGGCAAGATGGTTTCTCATTGTTGTTTTGATTTGCATCTCTCTAATGGTTAATGATCATGAGCATTTCTTCATATGTTTGTTGGCCACGTGAATATCCTCCTTGGTGAAGTGTCTAGTCATGTCTTCTGCTCATTTTTAAATTGGATTATTTGTCTTTTTCTTATTGAGGTAAAGTAGAATCTTAAGACAATCTTCTAGAACTTTAATTTTGTCCATGTTTAAAATATAATAAGTATATTTATTAATTGTATAATAAATACATTAAATAATACACTAATAAATGCATACATTAATAAATGGTATAGTTTTTCTTAATAACATCTTTTTTTCTGTTCCTCTACTCCAGTTGTATAGTGCTTTTAGATGTAAATATGTACAAGATAAAATGCAGGTCCGAAGTTGTGAGCTTAATAAAAGCAGCACACATATATTTTTACCTTAATTGTACCCGTATGTTAAATTATTTCACCGCTCCACCCCATCTTAAAATAAAATTTTACAACACTTATTACTGGTTGCTAAGTGTTGTATTGAGTTCATTTCTTTCCTCGATTAGATTAAAAAGCCTAGTTTAGAGAGACTAGAATAGTCTTTGTTAAACCAAAATACTACATTGTCACTGAGCCAAGTCTACTTTGCTTGAATTTTTTTTTTCTTTTTCTTTCTTTCATTCTACCTAGGGTGCATATATACATTCTCTTGCTATATATTCAGTCTATTTTTCTATGTATAACTATAAAATCATGTAAGTTTGTAATAGTTGGCACAGAAAACAATAGAATACACAGTTTGTTGAAAATCTCTTCATAATATTTCCATTTGGAAATCCATTAATAAATCCTCTAGGTAATATTGAGATGCTGTTTATAAAATATAAATACGTGTATTTACTGGAATGTCTTGAAGTATTTGCATAGTCTTTTTTTATTACTATGTATTTCAACATCTGGAATGATGCCTGCTGAATTCAGGTTTTATTATAGAAAGTAGTAACAGGCTATTTATAGAAATAATTGGGAATTGATGAATAAGAATGTTAAATAATAAAGCAAGCCTTTTAGTAGAAATGTGTAATACAATGTTTTATTCAGTGCTGTGTTGTTCTGTAATGGTGGTAGTAGTGTATCTCTTAGCTGCATCCCTGATGAGTTAATCAGTTGATGTGAATGACTGTTCAGTCAATAAATAATTATTGAGCACCTACTGTGTATTAAGGAGCTCTGGTAGCATAGTGCCTAAGGCACTTGACTGCTAACCAGAAGTCTGGCAGTTCAAACCCACCAATCACTCCTTGGAAGGAAGGTTGGGCAGTCTACTTCTGTAGTGATACTGCCTCAGAAGCCCCAGGAGGGGTCGCTATGAGTCAGGTCCAACTCAACGACACATAACAACAACTGTGTATCAGGCCCTGGAAGCACAGAATTACTTGTTAGCCTCCCAAGGAAACTTGAGTTGATAAGATAAAAAATTAAACCAGGAATCTGAATATTAGTTAAGTAGATAGAAGATCTGGCCACAGTGCTCCAGAGCAGCAGGCCTTTACAGTCTGGATGAGGCCAAGAAAGATATCCCGGAGGACAGAGTACCTGGAATGAGTCCTAAAGAATGAAAAGGTGGCAACCAACAGAGAAAAGGAATAGGAAAAAATAAGAAAAGAAAACAATATATACAAGGTCCTAGAGGTGTAAGATAGTCAGTACACCTCATATTACCTTCCACATAATAAAGTGAAAGAGGGACAAGTGGCAGTGGATAAGGCTGGCAGTACAAGCCAGAGCTAGATTACTATTAGTAATCACCTTAATTAAGACTCTAAAATGCAAACCCACTGTTATCAACTGGATCTTGACTCCTAGCAACCCTTTAGGACAGAGTAGAACTGCCCCACAGGACTTCCAAGGCTGTGAATCTTTACAGAAGAAGACTGCCTTATCTTTCTCCTGTGGAGTTCAGACTGCTGACCTTTTGTTTAGCAGTGGAGTGCTTTAACCACTCTGCAACCAGGGCTTCTTTAATTATGAGTAGTTGGTAACATTTATTGAGTGCTTACTTAACCCCAGGAGCTCTTGTCCTATAATGGTTAAAAGCATTCAGCTGCTAGCCAAAAAAGTCGGCAATTCAAACCCACCAACCACTCCATGGGAGATAAAAGAGGCAGCCTATTTCCATAAAGATTTACAGCTTTGGAAACCCTGTGGGACAGTTCTACTCTTTGCTATAGGGTCACTATGAGTCAGACGCTAGATGCCAGTGGGTCTATACAGTTGCTATGAGTCAGAATCAACTAGATACCAGTGAGTCACGACTAGTTTTGGTTAATTTAGCCAGTGCATAACTTGCTGATGTTATCCTTCTCAGATGTTCACTTGCAATTGTTCAAATATTAGATTTGTAGAGATACTGCTTTTAAAAGGCAATAATAATGAAAACTGTAAATAAATAAATAAAAAGAGGTATTCAGCTTACGTCAGAACTGACTTATAACAAAGTCATTAGAATGGAACCCTGTTCATATATACGCACATACACACACTGTATAGCAGTATCACACACTTACTGTCAAGAATTGTTCTGTTTTACTTCATTACATCCTTACAACAAGCCAGTGAAATATCTACTATTATCCTCATTTTTGGTTGAGGAAATTAAGGCACAGATGGTTAAGTAATTTGCCAAGTTCGCTAAACTAATATGTGACAGAGCTAAAATTTGCACTCAAGCATTCTGATTCCAGACTAGTATGGTATGGTCTCATGATAAGGAATTTAGATGGAAGAATTTTTAACTAGACATGTTACATTCTTAAATCTGTAACTCTAGAGTTGATCTCCTGGCAATTCTGGATGTGTTCAACTCCTCAGAAGAAGGATGAAGGCTGCTGGCTAATGCTTGTATTTTTGGTCATTGTAGGATGAAGGTTTACATTAAAGGTGAAAAATAAATAACTAAAAGCAGAAATACTCTTATTTTTCAATGAAACTACCTCCACATTGCCTAGATTAAGCCTCCTTTAAGATAACCTAATGCCAAATGTAGAAATCCCTGAGTGGTGCAGAAGGTTAAGGGGTTTAGCTGCTAATAGAAAGTTTGGTATTTCAAGTCCCTATGTAGGCCCATTGGGAAAAAAGTCCAGAGAAAAACAACTTCCAAACAACAAGCCATTGAAAACCCTACAGAACATAGTTCTATTCTGACATACATAGAGTCACCATGAATCAGAATCACTTTGTGGCAACTGGTATTGCATTTTCACTACCAACTCAAAGATAAGTCAAGAAGTAAAGCATTCTTTTTAAGGATTCCACAGCCAATGGTATGGAAGGAAGAAGTCTAAGCTGCACTGAAATAATTGGCAAAAACCAAGGCTCCAGGAATTGAGGGAATGCCTACTGAGATGTTTCAGCAAACGGATGTAGCGCTGGAGGCACTTACTGGTCTATGCCAAGAAATTTGCAAGACAACTAACTACCTGGCCAACGAACTGGAAGAGATTGATATTTGTGCCCATCCCAAAGAAAAGGGATCCAAGAAAATGTAGAAATTACTGAACAATATCATTAATAACATACATAGGTAAAATTTTGCTGAAGATAATTCAAAAAGGGTTGTAGCAGTACATTGGCAGGGAATTTCCAGAAATTCAAGCAGGATTCAGAAGAGGATGTGGAATGAGTGTTATCATTGCTGGTATCAGATGGGTCTTGGCAGAGAATACCAGAAAGGTGCTTACCTGTACCTTACTGACAACTCAAAGGCATTAGAGTGTGTTGATCGTAACAAATTATGGATAACATTGTGAACAATGGAATCCCAGAACATTTAATTGTGCTCATGAGGAACCTGTACATAGACCAGGAAGCTGTTATTCTAACAGAACCAGGGAGTACTGCGTGGTTTAAAATCAGGAAAGGTGTGTGTTAGGATTGTACCTTTTCACCATTTCAATCTGAATGCTGAGCAAATAATCCGAGAAGCTGGACTTCATGAAGAAGAATGTGACATCAGGATTTGAGAAAGAACCGTTAACAACCTGTGATGTGCAGATGACACAACTTAGCTTGCTGAAAGTGAAGAGGACTCAAAACACTTACTGATGGAGATCAAAGAATATAGTCTTTAATATAGAATACATCTCAACATAAAGAAAACAAAAATCTTTACAACTGGGCCAATGAGCAACATCATGATAAATGGAGAAAAGATCAAAGTTGTCAGGGATTTCATTTTACTTGGATCCACAGTCAACATCCATGGAAGCAGCAGTCAGAAAATCAGATGTTGTATTGCATAGGGCAAATCTGCTGCAAAAGACCTCTTTAAAGTGTTGAGCAAAGATGTCACCTTGAAGACTAAGGAGCGCCTAACCCAGGCCATATTTTCAGTCAACACATATGCATATGAAAGCTGGACAATGAATAAGGAAGATCGCAGAAGAATTTATGCCTTTGAATTGTACTGTTGGTGAAGAATACTGAAAGCACCATGGACACCCAGAAGAACGAACAAATCTGTTCTGGAAGAAGTGCAGACAGAATGCTACTTAGAGGCAAAAATGTCCAGACTTTGTCTTCCTTACTTTAATCATGTGGTCAGAGGGACCAGTCCCAGGGGAGCAATATCATGCTTGGTGAAGTGGAGGGTCAAAGGAAAAGGGGAAGGCCCTCAACGAGGTGGATTGACACAGTGGCTGGAACAATGGGCTCAAGCCCAGTCCCCGCCCAGACCAGCCACACACCCAGTAAGGCCGGCTTCCTGTATCTAGTGGATGCATCTTTCAGGCTTTATCCGTTGGACTCCCATAAAGTTTTAATATAATAGGCTTTGGGAGCTCTGGTAGCATAGTGGCTAAGACACTTGCCTGCTAACCAGACGGCTGGCGGTTCAAACCCACCAGCCACTCCTCGGAAGGAAGGTTGGGCAATCCTACTTCCGTAGTGATACTGCCTCGGAAACCCAAGGAGGGGTCGCTATGAGTCAGGGCTGACTCGATGGCACATAACAACAACAACAATAGGGATTAAATTATAGAGTACAGTGACTGCCTATATAATATGGTGTTCAAACAACACCCACATTGCATAACATCCTGTTTCACAGAACATATTGTGAGACCGGTCGGTGTTTCATTCTGTTATACATAGGTCCTCTGTGAGCTGGAATTGACTCAACAGCACCTAACAACAACACAGACTCTTTAAATGCCTCGAGATCTTGGAATTATTTTTATGTGGGATAATACAGCTTTTATTCTGTCACTAAGACAGAATAATTAGACTATTATAATACACGGCTTGAAAAAACCTTTTCTGAACTGGGAACCATATATCTGATAAGGGTTTAATATCTAGAATATATACAGAAATCTTAAAACTCAACAACAAAAGTTAACAAACAACCCAATTTAAAAAAATGATGAAAGGAGATGAGATAGATACTTTTCCAAAGATGATATACAAATGGCTAATAAGCATCTGAAAAGATGCTCAACAATTTAATCATTATGGAAGTTCAAGTCAAAACCATAACAAGATATTATCTCACACATTAGGATGACTATTATCAGAAAAATAGCAAGTAATGGCGGGATGTGGAGAAACTGAGACCTTTTGCATTATTGGTGTGAATATAAGATAGTGCCACTACTATAGAAAACAGTTTGCCCTTCCTCAAAAAGTTCAGCGTAGAATTACCATTTGACCCAGAATTCTATTATAAAAAGTATTACAATTTTAACAGAATTTACTTATTACTGATCTCTTTGAGATAAAAGCTTTTTAAAAAAATATTATTGTGGTCAAATATATATAACAAAAAATTCCATTTTAACTAGATTTAAATGAGCAATTCAGTGAGTTTGAAAGCAGAGACTCAAACAGAAACCTGTACACCAGTGTTCATTACAGCATTATCACAACAGCAAAATGTGGAAACAACCCCAGGTGTCCATGAACAGGTGAATAAATAGACAAAATATGGTACATACACAAAATGGAACATCATTCAGCCAAAAAGAGAAATGAAATTCTGGTACATATTACAGGATAGATGAACCTTGAAAACATTGTGCTGAGTAAATTAAGTCAGACATGACAAATATTTTATGATCCTGTTTTTAGGTGGCATTGAGTCAATTTCGATTCATAGCAACTCCATGTGACATAGTAGATTACTGCCATGAAATATCTAGATTAGGCAAACATAGAAACGAAAATGTATTGGTAGCTACCAAGAACTGGGGAGAGGAGGAGGTGAGAATTATATCTGAAAGGGTCCTGAATTTTTCTTTGGAGTGGTGTAAAACTGTTGGAAGTGGATGGTGGTGTTAGTAGCACAACATGGTGAATGTAGTTAATATCACTGAATCCTTCATTTAAATCTAGTTAAAATGGGAATATTTTGTTATATATATTTGACCACAGTAACATTTTTTAAAAAAGATTTTTTCTCAAAGAGACTAGTAATATGCAAATTGTTAAATTTTTAATACTTTTATAAAGTGTTGAAAGAGGAGATTGGTGTTTTAGAACTCATTTCTTTATTTATATCCTTTACACTTAAAAACATGTTAAATGAAAAAACTAGGATGCAAAACAGTAAAGGTATATGTCACTTGCTGTCTGTTGGGGCTGCGTCTTACTGCATATACATCTCTGGTCCCCTCCTTTTATTATTTACCCCTAATGGTTTTAAAAACCCCAAGCCTCCAAGGTGAACGTGTGGCAATGCTCCAGGACATATCCTAATCCCTGCTCCATCATCTCCTCTGCCTCTTCCTTCCCTCTCTTCTGGTTACATTCACCTTCCCGGCAGCCATGCAGCCTTTTACTCCTGGTTCAGGGCAGAACCTGCCATGGCTCCTTTGCTCCTGCCACATGCTCTGGCAGAACCAACAGGCCTGGGTGCTTGATGTTCTCGCAAGCTTCTGGCTCCAAGCAGTAGTGGGTGCATATGATCAGGAAGCGGCTGCACAACAGAGCTGGGGCACCCAGGGCTGCCATAACCAGCTATGCTCCCAGCACCTGCAACCTACTCCCCACCCAGTCACTGCAGTCACCTCTCTGCATCCCCTATGCACAAAATCCTGATCCAGTTGCTGGCCCAGTACCCGTCCAGCCCAGCCACATACCTGGCAAGGCTGATCTAATGTATCCAGTGGATACATCTTTCAAGCTTTATCCATTGGGCTTCCATAAAGTTTTAATATAATAGGCTTTACAGGGATTAAATTATGGAATACTGAGACTGCCTATTCAATACAGTGTTCATACAACATCCAGATCACGTAACATCCTATTTCACAGAACATATTATGAATGTTAAATGATGAAAATCTATGTGTAAAAATAAAATCATTTACATTAAAATTGTATCTATAATAGGTGTTATCGATGTTATCTATATTTATGTGATAATATCATTATTTTCTTAGTTTCTCTCTAGTATCTGTCAGTATTGATCTTTCTCTGTTTGTAACTCTTGCCCCATAGCTTCCATGGTCTTGCCTATCCTACTTTTTTTCCTACACAATCTATCTGCCCCATATCTATGTTCTTTATTAATTCTTAATAAAACCAAACCAAGCCCACTGCCATCAAGTCAATTCTGACTCATAGCAACACTATAAGACAGAGTAGATCTGCCCTGTAGGGTTTCCAAGGGTATAAATCTTTACAGAAGTAGATTGCCTCATTTTCCTTCCATGGAGCAACTGGTGGATTTGGACCACTTACCTTTTGGTTAGCAGCCCACTGCCTTAACCACAGCACCACTAGAGCTCCTTAATTCTCTTTTTTTTTTTAATTTATTTTTTATTATTTTATTTTATTTTGATTTGGGTGAAGATTTACAGAGCAAATTCACTTTCTATACAGCAGTTCA
>NW_006921884.1:2264115-2266842 GCF_000298275.1 Orycteropus afer afer | reverse complement strand
CTGTCTCTTTAAATATCCAAAATAGTCAAGCCGCTTTTTAAACCTTCAAAATGGCAGTGGCCTCCTGACCGGCAAAAGTCCACAGCTCAGCACACCTTTCTCTTCACCACCTCCGTTTGTTCCCCAGCCACCGTGCATAGTCCTCCGTGCAGTCCCTGGCTAGCAAGGTGATTTTTAGGTCAATTCTTAGGTCCTACCACCACTCGGGAATCTCCAAGCTGCCTGTACTGTCAGTGTTGCTCAGTTCACTGTCAGACCACAGCTCCGTATGTCTCCTTTTTTTTGGTATTTTCACGCAAATTCTTCTGCTAGTTGGGGTTTAGTCCACTTCTGTATCCTTCCCTTCAAGGCTCAGGGGTCCAAGATTATCTTCTGTCTGTGTTAATTGGTTTCCCTTTTCTTTGTTGAAGAGGGTCTGTGCAGTCCTTCTGCCTAGTCCGCCATCTTGCTGGAAACCAATTCTTAATATCATACCTTAAATATGACTATTTCCTGAATTTTAGCTGTGTATCCCATGTGTACGTGTATATGTGTGTGTGAGAGAGAGAGAATGAAAGAGAGATTGATTTTCTTTCTGGCGCTTAACCAGTGGTTTCAAAAGAGCCCTAAATTGTCTCAGAATTTTTTCAGGGGCTACTGAGAAGGCTTATTAAGTGTGGCTCCACCCATTTGAAAATAGAACATCCCCATTTCTATGCCTTTTATATATTGGGGTTTCATATAAGATTTCATTTGAAAAAGGAAATCATTTCTGCTGACATATGCACAGCAAGAGGGAAAGGTAAACACACACACAAACAATTGACTGAAATTTATCTTCTATTTGAATAACATCCAACTCAATACCTCTGACCTTTTATTTGAGAGCTAGTCTTGGGCTTTCTTTGTACACTGGGCATCTGTATCTGGGTAGATGGCTGTCACTATCACTTCAGGTCCCACATGCCTGATGTAAACCCTACTATCCTTCTTCTGCTAAACTGATTCTCCCTAACAGATGCTCCTGTTTCTGTCCATTACTTCACTGCTCTGTGAGACAGGTAAGTTTAAAAGTTAGTTTTGTCTTGTTTCTTTATTGCTCAAAGTCATTAGTCTCTAAGACGGTTGATCTTTCCATAGGTCATAGTTCACATATCCATCCCTTCTTTCTGTTATCACAGCTTCCTTATAAATGAGGTGCATAATTCCTTAGGTTTAGACAGCTCTCTGAATCTCTAAAGAGAATACTCTGTCTTTGGGCTCTTAGCTCTGAAGTATATTTTGAAATCTTCAGTCAGATTTCAGGTTCTTAAAATAATGTGTTCCTCATTTTCTTCCAACATAAAATCCTGAAGCATTTCTTCCTTCTGTTTCTATGAGTAATGGGACTCACCATGGGCCTAAGACTTAAGAATAATACAGTATTTATTTGGTGCTTTGTTATGTGCTAGGCATTGTGCTAAACACTTTATATATGTTATCTTTTTTAAAAATTTTGTTATGTTTAAGGTGAAAGTTTACACAGTCAATTAGGTTCCCGTTAAACAATTTCTAACAAATTATTCAGTGATAATGATTACATTTTCACAACATGTCATCAATCTCATTCATTCCACCGTGGCTGTACTATTTCCAGTACTTTAGAGTAATTTTTGATCATATGATGTCATACCATGATTTTTTAAAGGAGTTCATTACTCATGGGTGATATTCTTTATTTAATGAGCCAATCTATTATTTAGCTAAAAGATAATCTCAAAGGATAATTTCAGTGTAAGGTTTAAAGACAATCTCAGGATGATAGTCTCAGAGAGTCCTCTAGTGTTAATAGATTGGTAAGTCTGGACATTTTAAGAATTTGAGTTCTAGTCCACATTTTTGTCCTGTTCTATCAGGATGCTTTTATTGCGGCCCAATCAGAACAGTCAGTAGTGGTAGCCAGGCACCATCTACTTCTTCTGATCTCAGGGTAGATGAGGTTATGGTCTGTACAAACTTTTAATCCTATAGACTACTTTGTATTCTGAGGCTTTAGTTTCCTTCTGTCTCTTTTGTTTCTGACAAATAGAGCTCATTAGTTGCATCTTAGATGACCAGTTGCAAGCTTTGAAGACCCCCAGACACAAATTACCACAGTCGGATATAGAACATATATTTTTATGATTATGACAGTTAATTGAGTTGTCCATGAGACTGTGGTCTGAGTCTTCACACCTCATCCCAATCTTGTTAAATGGTTGGTTATCTGTATCTGTAACAATATCCCATGTGGTTCTATGAGCTAGGTATTATTACTGCCTCCATTTTACAGATGAGGAAATAGAGACAAAGATACTTGCCCAAAGTTAAGGAGAATAGTATCAGAGCTAATATTAGCACCTTGAGTCATTTAACACGATAGGCTATGTGCTGAAGCAAGCTGTTTTTACCACCACCATCACCCCTGCCATGTGGGAAAAAGCATGTAGGATGCTGGACAGGGGGCACAGAAGGCAGCAGTCAAAGGAGAGAGCACTGGCTTTGCCAGCTCTTCTTACAAGAGACTTAGGGTTGGTATTTGTAAATTGAGTCCATAGATCCATGTATCATACAATAACAGAGCTTATTTCCTCCTCCTTTGTGACTACCTTTTAGGCTTCAGCTTGCCATTTAGTGATTTCTTCCTCAAGGTTTTTCTGGATCTTTAATCAGAAGCTGATTTCAGTCCATCCAAAAGTATTTTAGATGCTACTTGGGTCTCTGTCCCCC
>NW_006921884.1:2147774-2256687 GCF_000298275.1 Orycteropus afer afer | reverse complement strand
AGGGGTCCAAGATTATCTTCTGTGTCTGTGTTAATTGGTTTCCCTTTTCTTTGTTGAAGAGGGTCTGTGCAATCCTCTGCCTAGTCCGCCATCTTGCCCCGCCTCCTCAGCGCCTTTTCTTATTAATGTCTAGGGCCAGCTGTATCTCCCACTGTTTAAAATAATCCTTAATTAGATATCCTACTGTCTTGAACATGCTTAATTCATCATAACGATGATAATAATGATGATAAAAATATTTATTAATCATTCATTTGATTGTAAGTGCATGTTTTCTTGTGCTTAGTCTTATCGCTAAAGCAGGATACGAGAAAGGTTACATTAATGGTTGACAGTATGATATCTAAAGCCTAGTTGCTTGACTCTGACATCTAATTAATGTGTGACTTTGGACACAGTAAGGAGCCCTGGTGGTGCAGTGGTTAAAGTGCCGGGCTGCTAACCAAAAAGTTGATGGTTCAAACCCACCAGCTACTACACAGGAGAAAGATATGGCAGTCTGCTTCAGTAAAGATTTATATCCTTGGAAACCCTATAGGGTAATTCTGCTGTCCTACAAGGTCACTATGAATCAGAATCAACTGGCAGCTGTGGGTGTGGGTTAGACACAATATTTAAGTTCTTTGAATGTTAGTTTCCTTATCCATAAAATTGATATAATAAAGTAGTCACATCATAAAGTTTGAGAATTAAATGATACAAGATACTAAATCACTTAGAAAATCCTGGCAAATAGTAAGAACTAAATACATGTTTATTATTTGTTGTAGCAGGTTTCAATGAATATTGACTATACACTGGGAGGTCTATTCTGTGCCAAGCACTTTGCTATGTTCTTTATATCCATACCATTTAATCCTTCATATTAGACTGTGAGACTATTATTATCCACATTTTGTAGGAGAAAAAAATTGAAATTCAAGAGGTTAAATTATTTACTGTAGATTATATAATCTCATTAGTGGTATGGATTCAGGGTTAGAATATGGTCTGTTTGACTTCAAAACCAATGCTGCATCTCCCCTACCACTCAACTTGCACAGTGAGATGCTTTCCACTCTTTTCTGCCTAAGCAAATCATAAAGTATTCCTTGCACTTATTGGACACACTTACCTCTTAGAAGTCATACATCACATCACACTGTTATTCAGTGCATTTTCCTGTTTCTTGTATTGGGAACACATTCTCCAACAGCAAGGACATTAAGACCCAGTAGTGCTGTGCACATAGTTAATGACCACTGATTGCACAACTGGATGAATGCTATCATTGTTCCTTACAAGGTCCTTGTGAAGGTACTATTAGTGGCATCTTTGTCCAAAAAAGAAATTATTACTAGATAATGATTCTATTTCCTTGTTTATGATTTATTAATTGTGTACAGTGTGAAGGTCATGCACTGCATATAAAAATTGAAGACATGTTTTCTTAGGGATTAAAAAGAAAACCGTGGCAAATGTATTCTTATGAATTTGAGGGCTTTTCTTTATCCTTTCAGCCAGAGAGTTAAGAATATTGACAGTTGTAGGAGGTTGAAGTAGTCTATATACCTTTGCTTCCCCCCTCCTGTCACACATACTGTAGCATTTATTAATTCACTCAATTTTGGGATATAGCAGTGAAGAAGATACATAAGATCCTTGTTCTCATGGAGTTTATATTTTAGTGAGAGGGGAAAGGCATAAGCAAGTAAACAAATCAAATAAAGATACTAATAGCATCTGGCATTCAGTAGTTTCCCATGATGAGGTAGTGATTGGGAAACAAGCATCTGTGCAAGGTGTTTGGGGAGAGCCACAGAGGGGAGTGCTTTGCAAAGGCATGCACACATCTTTCACAAAGGACACACATACACATTTCTTCTGTTTAGTTACTCCCTGGTTTAACCATCTCATGCTTGGATGCAACATATGGCTTTTACTTTGTTGTTTAACCACTAGGTTCAAAGAGACTGTCAACAATAATGTTCTTCCTGTGGCAAAAATAATGTAGCACCAAGCCATTTTCACAGGTGCTATGTTTCTTTTTTCCTCCTTTCCACTTTCCGGGATGAAACAGGGCCTAGAATCAAAGCAGGTTTTCTCTATACCTGTAAAAGATTAGCTTTTAGTTATCGAGGATGACGCAAGCAGGAAAACCAAAATGCAAGAAAACAGAGATGAAGCCAAATAGGATAATTTCTGATTGTAATAGCTGGTTTCTGTTTCATGTCATTGTGCGAGATGAGAAAGTTTTGCAGAGGTTTATAGGAACACCTTCCACAGAACTAAAGGATGACCTCACCCTCAGTGTCCTTGCCAGGTGCTTAGCCCCACTGTGAACACACAAGGTTGATTTTCAACATGAAACAAGCCAGAAGTAGGGAATGACATTTCAGGTAACAGCTGTGGCTCTACAGCCTGTAATTAGCACCTCTTAACCTCAAACTTGCCTGTGCCTCTTTCAGGCTGTTGAAGCTCAAATCCGAAGTTTTGGACAGACACCTTCTCAACTCCTTATAGAGCCCCATCCTCCCCGAGGTTCGGCCATGCAAGTGGTAAGTGCTGCTTTCACTCTCCTCATTTCTTGCCTTTCTCTCAGACCGTACTTGACATTCATAACAGTCTTTCTTTGTGCTTGAGATTCTCTACCACATCTGGGCTATTCTCCTGCTCCTTTGCTTATGCAATGTTTGTTCATCTGCCAACAACCAGCAAACATTATTGCATGCTACCCTGCAATCTTTGAAAAGGTGAACGTGGCTTCAGTGCTGCTCTAGTATTTTTATCAGCTCATATTTTGTGTTTCAGAAAGAGAAGATCCATAACTGTCACAGATCCTCATTGTAGGATAAAGAACTCCAGACATAGGGTTGATGTGTTTTCTAGTTTGATCTATGACTTTCTGGATTCATTTTGTTATCGTGTTCTTTTTATTTGTTTGTTCATTCTAGTACATCTTTCTGTTTGGGAATTTTAAGACTAATTCTAATTAATAGGATAATGTTGAGAGTCAGTGACCACAGGGGGGAAAAAAAAAGATGGCCACTGGATACCAGGCCACCCAAAACTTTAAACTCAAAAACTCACTGCTGTTGAGTCAGATCCAACTCATAGCGACCCCGCCCCCCCTCGAGTTTCTGAGGCGGTATCACTATGGAAGTAGATTGCACAACCTTCCTTCCGAGGAGTGACTGGTGGGTTTGAACCTCCAGCCTTCTGGTTAGCAGTCTTAGGCACTAAGATGCTTAGGCACTAAACCACCCCAAAAGTTAGTGGCTTAAAACTGATTTATTATTTTCTTGATTCAGAGGGTTAGATGGGTATTTCTTCTGCCCTTTTCACCTTGGCTCACTCATGCCTGGTTGGGGGGTGAGGGGTAGGGATAGCTGGAATCTCCTTTCATGTGTTCTTTCATTCTCAGGGAGGTTAGACCAGGCCACCCCAATGGGAGGAGTAGTTGGAAAAGAACGAAAACAGAAATGACGGTTTCTTGAGGCATAGCTTTTCAATGGACACACCATCATTTCTGCCACATTCTGTTGGTCACGAAGCCAACCGGAATCAAAGAGTAGGGAAATATACTTGAGCTGTAAAATGTTATGGCCATTCTACATTCATAGTTCCTTAAGTTTCAGAGGGGAAATTTTTCAATGAGATTTAAAAAAACAAAAACAAACAAACAAACAAAAAAAAACCCAGCATCCTAAGAAATACTGAATTGCATGGTAAAAATAAATGACTTTAAAACAGGCTATAGATGTTTTTTCTTGAGTTGCTCCCCCATAAAAACAGACAGCTTAGTTCTGTTTTAAATTAAGAATAGAAAATATAAAATCTATTTCTATAAATATAATGAATATTTTAAGATAGATTCTAGTTTTTTGTTGTGGCTTAGAGACATTCAATTTCTGACAGATACTAGGAAAGAAAGAGTAGCAGCCAAGAGGACAAGAAATAAGATGTGAGCCTTTCTTTCTCTTTCTTTCTCTTCCCATCTCATTTCTTCCTCTGTGTTTTTTCCCTTTTGCCCTTTGTGTCATCTTTTTTCTTCTTTCAAGGCTTTTTTTTCCATCTTTCCCTAGTTATAGAGTTGGATATAATAATAAACTGAAACCATTTTTAAGTGATTTGCATCACCTTTTTCCCCAAATGTTTTTAAACAGGTGAAATCAGATTTAGATGAACATGAAGTGTAAGTTTAGTGTGCAGAAGACTACACAGAAAGCCAACATTTAGCAAGTTTAGTGGAAGATAAATGCCAAAAAAATACTGATTTATGTTTGGACTTTGGAATTAGTTTCAGTAATAGCTTGTCAATGATACTCAGGCTGCTTTCGGTGCTGGCTAATGGAAGGAAGCCCCTCCACTGCTTCATTGACTTTCTACTTGGGTCACTGCACAGCCTTGGTCAGTGGGGCAATGAGGGAATTTCCACTGCCAAACCTTCCTGCACAGCAAAAAGATTATTGGTTAATTGAGGCGGATCAGTTTTACCGTCCCTCAGGTGGTAAGGTTAGAAGGCACTAACTCATATGAAGACTGGAAACCATCTTTCTCTCTATCCTCTGAACTGAGCACCTGAACTCATTTTCAGACTTGCACAAATTGTGTTTTTCATGATAAATATATGTGGGTAGGAAAGAAAGGCATGTTAGAAAGAAATCAGAATTGTCTGGGGAAATGGGATGAAACTGGTCTAGCAGTTTCCTACTTCTACCTTGTATTTCAGAGGCACCCGGAAGTAGATGAAGGTTTATTTCTTCTTTCTCTTAGCGGTGTTTTGCCAGTTGTTTCACTTCTTCATATCTATGGCCATCACTGAAGCCTACGGCAATAGACTAGAGTAACCTTTTTCTCATTTCTAGTGTTCTTGATCCTGTGTTTATTGGCCAAGGATATGATGGTGCTCCCTAGACAGTTTCCTGCTCTTTGCCTACATAGGGAATTCTAGTTAGGATAGATATGTAAGAACCGACTGGAGGTACACCTTGGTGTTGGAATGCAGTGAAGAGTTCTAGATACGGAGTCTGCAGCCTGCGGTGTAAAGTGGCTTGGCCCACCACAGTCACAAGATAGTCAACAAGATAGTCTTCCTACACATTAGAGATATTTTCTAATTGCTTTTTTGTTTTTAGAGCATAAAAATTGGCATTATTTAATCAGACCTTAATTGTATTTATAATACAAGCTGTTAAGCTCAAAAATATGTATGATTTTTTTAGTGAGACTACATGTTGTATTCTGATTTTCTCAGAGTTTATAAATTGACTTTAGTAAATATTATAAAATTATGTAATTGAAAAATAAGATTTGTTACCCTGAAATAATGTTCATTTTCTTTTCCCAGGCTTCTTCAAAGCTCGCTTATAGAATATTTCATTTGCTGTTGCTCATTGTTTCTCATTTTCCCCATTTTCATAGAACTCATAAAACTGTGTAAAAGGTTCTTTGTATAATGAAAAGTACAATATTGATATAAGGAGTTTTAAAAATCAAAGGTAGTAGTGTTTATTATTTTTACTAACACTCGGATGAGCTACTCCATCAAACATCAATGTACCCCACAACACACACACACACACACACGAATACAGAAGAAATTAAAGCCACCTCGTGCTGCATTAAGTGCATGAGCCATAATATACACCAGGTGTAGTAATTAGCAGGCACACGAAGGCTGCCTATTTGTCTGGTTTTGCTGCTGTTACTGTATCCCCCTGTGTTTTCACACCATCAGATAGTTGGATTTAATTGAGGCCACATCAGATGAGGCATTACTGACACCTTTAATTGAATGAGCATCCAGGGAGGATTAACTCATAATATTGATTGGCTTTTAGCCACTTGCTCAGAAGGGTGTCTGGGTAGCTTATTAGTTGCCTTTATTTACACCTTTATGCAAAGAGTGCAAATAGGAATTCTTAGTGCAATATGTTTTTCTAAGTACTCTTAATAACTTTTTTAAAAGGACTGCTAATAAAAATGCAAATTTATTTAATTTTTTATTAGCAGTTCTGAATAAATATGTGCTCAATATATGTGCCTACACATTTATATATACCTGGTGTTTTGAAATATGGCACTAGGAAAGCAGCCAGAAGCACTTCATCAAAGTGTTTCATTTCTGAATGATACTAATCAGCTATTAGAAAATAGACAAGGTAGAAGAGAATTGCTGAAAATGTACAGTGCAATTACTGTATGATGGCATACTACCACAAAGTATAAATAAAGCCAATAAATCAGGGTCATGTTATATGTGTCTTGGACCATGACTTATGGGCTGCAGGAATGGTCCAAATCCTTAGCAGTCTTCAAGATTATTTTATTTTTTGCTAACTATTAGAAGAGTCAGTGTTTAGTTTATCAATTTTAATTCCTGCTTTTCAAAGGAGGAATCAAAAAAAGTCTTGAGCTTTAGTTTTTTTTTTACCAACAGAGAGAGAAAGGGGTATCTAGATATTCTTCTTTATTCCTACCTACAGCAGGAAGCATTGGCATTTGCATTATAATAAGATAGTGTTTATGATTTGGTACACTATATAATTATATTGTTTTTACAAACTACATTTAATTATACATTGCTTTGAAACACCTTATAATTAAGTTTGTATATTACTTCCATAAGTTATTTCTCTGCTATAATACATGCATGCTAACAATTATTTATAAATATATTTGTTATCTATTTAGTTGTCAAAATCTTCATGCTAATTCAACACAACTTTTGATGATCTTTGGAAATTACCTTGGCTTGCTTTTATAACTATTGCATGTTCTTATTCTATGGATTTTTAAAGTGTCTGTTAATGTATTATATTTCAATCACCAAAAATTATAACCGATGACATACATGAAAAACAAGTAAATCATAATTGCTGTTTCTACAAACCTTTCTGCTCACTATTATGCTTTCACTCACAGCTATGTTAACATGATCTTCCTCTTCTTTTCCTGAACCCTCTCTCCTTGTCTTTGTCTTTCCTTTCTTGTATATTTGGGTTCTTGTCATGCCCACTCAATAGTATCTCCTCCTGCAGAGTCCATTGATGTTCACAGACCAAGCTCAGCAGGACGTTATCATGGTCCTAAAGTTCCCCTCCAACTCCCCTGTCACTCACGTGGCAGCCAACACCCAGCCTGGTTTGGCAACTCCAGCTGTGATCACAGTCACTGCTAATAGGCTATTTGCTGTGAACAAATGGCACAACCTACCTGGTAAGTAAAGAAATATCATTTTAAGATATAACTGCTGATGAACAGTGTGTAAATAAATTGTAATATCTTCTTAAATGTGTTAGGAGCTCTGGTGGTATAGTCCTAAGGCATTTGACTGCTAACCAGAAGGCTGGTGGTTCAAATTCACCAGCCACTTCTCGGAAGGAAGATTGGGCAATCTACTTCCGTAGTGATACTGCCTCAGAAACTCAAGGAGGGGTCGCTGTGAGTTGGATCTGACTCCATGGCAGTGAGTTTTTTGAGTTTTTCTTAAATGTGTTATATCTCAAGATTTAAGGTTGTAATTTTCATGCATTAGTATGAATCAAAATGATTAATACTTTGAAAGGCTTAAAGAAGTCCCATCTGAGCGATAGAGAACAAATGTTGAAACATAAACTATTCTTTGGCATCTGGTGGTTTGTCTTTATTCCTCAGAGATAAATATTGTTTCTAATATAATATTTTAATATAATAATGTTCTATATTGTGTCTATAAACAGTATAAATATTTTGTCAGATGTTCCTCTTTTTTTATTCATTTACTCATTAAACACTTCTGATTGTCTACAATGTGTCAGAAACTCTAATTTTTTATACATGGCATTGTCCTATTTGGTATAGATGGTAGAAGAAAAGAACATTGAAATTACACAGGCAAAATACTGCATACTCATTAAGTACATTCTGTTCTTCCATTAAGTGCTAAAAGACCCATTGCCACTGAGTCAATTCCAACTCATAGCACCCTATGAGACAGAATAGAACTGCCCCATCAGGTTTCTATAGCTGTAATCTTTACAGAAGCAGACTACCACATCTTTCTCCCTCATAGACAGTAGTGGGTTCAAACCCTTAGCCTTTTGGCTAGCAGCTGAGTGCTTAACCACTGTACCATCAGGGCTCCTTAAATGCTGGATGGTTATGGTAACTAAAGGCAAGATACTGAAGGTAACCATTAGAATCACAAACTGCACAAGTCTGAAGAGATAGTAAAGTTCATGTAGTCCAGCCCCATATTTTGCCAATGAAGATACTGAACCCTGGGGACCCTACCTAATTCAGAGCCAGGTTGGAACTCAAGTTTTCTGGCTTAAATTTTATGATTATCCCCTATGATTTATTACCTTTCATTAGAGTACAAATGTTGGGACCTGGATTTAGCATTGTTCTTTTTTGGCCACTGGTTAGAATTTTTTTTATTTCTTTTAAAGAAGAAATATGGAAAATCTTCTTTTAAAGTGTTAGAGACGATAGGCCTCCCTCCTCAAACAATTGTTTTAGGGAAGACACTAAACATTTGATTTTTAATAGCCTAAGTTGTCATTAAATCTGTAAACTGTAGATGAAACTGCTCATTAGAATACATTAAATGGTTGCAAAAATACACATTCTTGAAAAAGGACCCCATGCCAAATTCAATGCAAGAGTTTTAAAATCAAGCAAAATTGAATCACCATTCAAACAAAAACTTAATGCACTGACTGCACTCAATAAGGTCCCATTAGGAAGAATCTGTGGTTGATATCAGAATTTATTAAATATAGCCATGTTCCTGGCCATTGGAAAATGAAACAATTAGAAGAACGCCAATATTTGACTAGAGGATAGATTTGGGGAAAATTGGAGACAAGTAAAAATTGAGGCAGGTATATAATTTCTCTAGATTATAAATCCTCTTATTCCTTTTCCTTCAGATGAAAATGTTTTCTTACAGAGGAAAATGTTTATGCAAATGACATACTTATATTTTGAGACTAAAGACTCAGAAGTGTGATTTTTGGAGGGAATTCTCTACCATTTGTTAAAAGAGAAGCATTCTGGTTGTGTGTTCTATCAGATGCATTAGAGGATTTGCCTGTTCTGTGTGCAGTGAGAGCCTGGCAAAGGTACCAGTGATCGTGATATTGAGACCACAATGAATCCTGGGTGGCTTTGTGGCAGCCCTGAAAAATTCTTCACCCTAAACAGTGACAACATATGGGAGGAGAGACAAACCTGTTTAACTGCTAGAAAGCCCTGGCCCCATCCCCATCATTAGCTTAGCCTAGCAAAGAGCTAGCTCAGCAGGCACTGAGCTGATTCTACCAAAGGGCTACTAGTCTCCAACTGATATTCCCATTGTAAAGTGCCTTCCATAAGCATCTATGACTGAACTCTTGACACTCCCCTTTTGAGCAAGTCCAGTACATTGAGTAGAAAGTTTCCCTTAGTATCTGGTGTCAGATTTTTTCTACCCTACTCCCACTTTTCCTATGAGTATGTAAAGTGATTTTGAGTAGAATGCCTCTGCTAGAGTACCATGTATGGTGCATCCAGCTGTTCCCAGCTTCACCTCACCTTTCCATAAGATAAGAGCTTGAGTGACTGCATGTATTCTGCCAGTTCTTTGCTAATAAGTCTCAATGAGCCTTGCTCTATGCCTGAACTTTGTGTCACTAGTATCTTCTGCCTCCACCCCCTGGTTTTACAGTATGACACAGCCACTATTCATCAGATAAATATAAAGAATGATGACATGTATAGGAGACTATAGGTGGCTATATTTCTAGAAAGTGATTTCCAGCTTTGAGCTATCCCTAAAAATATTAGCATCCATTTCAGCAAATCCATGCCTCATGTCAGGGGTATTTAATAAAAAATAAATCTGATTGCTCATTCCTTTTCTAACTTTACCTATCGATATGCCTTGATTTAAAATGAACATCAAAAATCCCTAACAGTTACTCTTTAGTAAATAGCAAATTCATATAACTTTTCTTTTTTTAAGTTTAGATTCTTATTCTTTTCTAAAGTATCTGTGTTATCCATAGACAGCTAACTCCTGTCACTTCTTTGAGTAGTGTCTGGGTTCTGGTTTAGGAAAAATAAATAAATCTATCTCTTTCCCTCTCATTCACAGGACCTTGCAAAATCTCTAAAACAACACATAATAACACCAACAACAACATTTATTTTAACACCAGCCAGCACTGACTAGTCTATCAGGGCTCTTCTTGTTACTGTACATGTATTAACTCACTTAATCCCCTCAACAACCCTTAGATGTTCTACATTTATATTAAAACATATGAAATTGCTGTTTCTACAGGTCAAAATGGCCAGGTATGGGCAATTTCATATGGTTCTGTCTAACCCATTTTACAGATCAGGAAACTGAAACACAGAGGTTGCATAACCTGCTCAGAATCACACAGGCAGGCAGTGGCAGAACTGGGATTTGAGATATAACCAAAGATTGTTAACCTCATATACCTCTTTTATTGACTGTTTAGTTCTAATGTTTCTATAATCCCAGATTCTCAGAGAAGCAGAGAAAAACTCTGAAGGTATTAGTTGTAATGGATACAGTTATTACTAGATAGAGCTCTAGTGGTACAGTGGTTAAGGCATTCGGCTTCTAACCAAAAGGTTGGCAGTTCAAATCCGCCAGCTGCTCCATGGGAAAAAGATGAGGGCAGTCTGCTTCTGTAAAGATTTACTGCCCTGGAAACCCTATGGAGCACTTCTGTCTACTCTGTCCTATAGAGTTGCTATGAGTCAGAATCGACTTGATGGCAATAAGTGTGGGTTTTTCTGTTTATTACTGGAAGTAAATGGAACTGTTGGGCAAACCAAGGGCCACAGTGCATTTCCCCTAATCATTCCCTGTACATGTTCTGTGATTTCTTCACTGGCAGAGCCAGAAATCAGCAAAGACAAATCCTTCAGGCCAAAAAGAGTGAGTCATTGCAGCTCCTTTTTTTCCCAGCAACTTTAATCCCTTATACATATTTGTCTGAGTTCCCTACGGCACCCCTACCATAAAATGGATGACTCTAAAGAACAGATTTTTATTATCCTATAGTTCTGGAGGCTAGAAGTCCAAATCAAGGCATTAGCTTTAATTCTCTCGGAAGAGGGCTCATGCCTCTCTCCTAGCTTCTAATGGTGCCAGCAGTCCTTGGTGTTCCTTGCTGCTTGTAGGTGTATCTTCGTATGGTACCATCCCTTTGTGTGTGACTCTCTCTCTCCCTGTCTGTCCTCCCTTTTATAAGACACCACTAAGAATGGATTAGGACATAACATAGTCCAGTATAACTTCCTAAATTTAGCTGATAATATCTTTAAAGAAAAGCCCTATTTCCTAACAAGGTCACATTCACAGGTACAGAGATTAGGGGTTCAGTGTATCTTTTTGGAGTATACCGTTCAATCTGTAGCAATACAGAGTTACAATTTGTAGTGACAATATTGCATTTATTCAGGTGTTATGTATCAGTATTAATGATCCTTGAGGAGTTATTTGCTAGTTGGGGAACTGGTGATGTATATTTTAAAATAATCTATGAACTCACTGAAATGCACCCCTTTTTATTTTCAGCATCTCAAAAACAGAAAGATTTCCTAAACTCTTAGGTTATTTCTTAAGCATATTTCTAATACTGACCAAGCACTAACTTAAGTGCTTGTGAGTCTGTAACAGGCAGATAGTGACCAGGGACAATGACTGAGTCATTTGGGGAAAATAGTTTGGATATGGCCCAGAATTTAACTATCAGAACTCTAATGCTGAAAAGATCATTTGCTCTAAACCCCTCATTTTACTAAGGCTTCAGAGTTTGCCTAAGGTTGCACAACTAGTCAGTGGCAGCTTCTCATTCTTAGTACATTTTCCACTCTACAGCCTATAAAGCCTCTTTTCAGTTACAAAGTAAGTATGCCTGAATTTTTAGAACCATTTTCAGAATTGAACAAACTATTCTTAGTATAAATTGATTCTTGTTACTCATTTGCCTCCCAGATTATTTTTAAATCAAAACCATGGCACTATTAAATATTAATAGTGCTTTTTTTAAAAAACCTCAATCCAGTCTTTAAGAAAATATTTCAGCCAAATGCATTTAACTAAAACATTTATCTGTGGATAGCTTCTTTATTTTTATTCAAACTTTCAGTTGATTGATTTTAAGTGATGGATGAAGCATTAAATGTTCCCTGACTTAGAGCTCTCCCTTTCTCCATCATAAATTGACGTTTTGGTGGATCCTTTGTGCTGCAGCATTCAAAACTGCCTTTTTAAGAAGTAACGAAAAAATAGTATTTGCTACAGTCAGCAGATGGTTGTCACATTTTGTTTTCAACACGCTTTACCACTTAATTTTGTTTTGTTGCAGCATCAGAGGTTGCCAGTCAAGCATCTGCTATAGCTTATGGCCTAGGACTGGAGCCACTGCTGATGGCACATGTTCAGAACAGCACTAATCTAAAATAAATGTTTAATAAGCTAGCCATAAAAGCACCTGGATTTTTTTTTTTTTCTTTAAATTTCATGAAACTGCATGAGAGATTTGGAGGTTGGAAACAATTCTACATAAGGTTTGACTTACACATTTTTATGTAGTTTGGTATATGAAAAATAATGCTCTTTTTTTTTTTTAATCTTTTGTGAATTCCAGCTCATCAAGGTGCTGTACAAGACCAGCCATACCAGCTGCCAGTGGAAATCGATCCTCTCATAGGTCTGTCACTTCCTTCTCTCTTTGCGATTCATTAAGCTCTGTATGGTGGCCCTGAAGTGTAGATTACAGTTGTTTTTCACTTGCTGGTTGCTGGGAATGGAATTTTCCTGATAAACCATTTGCATGCAAATTGGAATGCAATGAGCTGTGGCTATGCTGGTATTTCATCAACTCCCCCTCGTTGGTTTGCCTAATTTGAACAGGCCTAGGACGCGTGTCACTGAAAATTAATATGGATGCTGTAATAATGTGTGATTGAGAATGCGCATGAAGTACTGTCAGGATAATATTGGATCTTTTCATCACTCAGACTTGTTGATGAGCAGGAACGAGGCACGTTATGATGAATTGGTGCAACGGTAATGTGATGGAGCTTCTTTGCTAGGGAAATTTTCATAATAACAGTAGAGTTCTTAGCAGCACTGTGTTGTGAAAAATAAAACTGTAGTGCCAGGGTTTCATCATTAAAGGAGATCAATCCTTTCTTTCTGGACCCTCTGTTCACTCTGAGGGGATTAATGTGCAATTGCAAAGCACTTTCCAAGTTGAAATATATTGCCCAGCCAATGGCAGTGTTAAGATATTTGTATTCATTTTCCTAGGATCTTACAGCCTAGTAAATTGCCACTGGAGGTTAAATTTGTTCTGGGGGGAGAAAAAAAGAATAGGGAGGAGACCAGAAAAAGCCACTGGGATGAAATGAGCATCTGCAGCAGATGACTGAGGGTATTTAATTGCTGTTATGCTTTTTGAGTTAGAGTCACTGAAACCTTTAGTTTAGCATTTTTCATCCTTATGTGTGGGGATTTCCAGTGTGGCTTCACTGAGAATGTTAAGCCTTGATAGTAAAGATCCTGTTCAATAACTTTTAGAATAAAAAATCCATAATTGCCTCTTTGTAGGGATATGTGTCTAACATGGATGTTGGGCTTGCAATTTTGCCAGATTTCCCTGGCACAAATAATTTGTTAGAATTTTAAGGTTTTCAAATAAGACATACGAATGAGCTGTTAAAAATCCAGGTTGTTCCCTATGTGTATATAGGCACGCCTTTTTTTCTTTGAAACCATTGTTTCAATAGAGAGCGAAAGAACCACCTTTCACAGATGGACCATTATGGACTCAAGTAACCTTAAGTTCAAAACTAATTAATTCATCATTTCCTCAAATCTGAGCAGAAATCTAAAATATCTTTCTATTTGAAGAATGAATGCAATTCTGGTTCCTCAGTCTTGTTTTGCTTTGAGTAGATATGATTTGCCATATATGTGAAAAATTAAATGCTCACTTGGGTAAAGTTATAAAAATCAGGAATATAATCAAGCCCATTTACTAATCATTTAAAGCATTGTTTCAGAATTATAGACTCATTATTTGCTTTAAAACTTGACAATAAATATCCTATAGTATCAAGTCTCATTAAATGAATTCAGCAGTTGTAATTCTTTAGAGGGCAGTGGTAAACTTTTACTGTTAAAGAGGCATATAGGAAATATTTTAGGCTTTGTGGGCCATATGGTCTCTGTCTCAACTACTCAGCTTTACCATTATATCACAAAAGCGGCCATAAACCAAAAAAAAAAAAAAAAAACTCACTGCCATCGAGTTGATTCCAACTCACAGCAACCCCCCTTGGGTTTCTGGGGTGGTACATCTTTATGGAAGTAGATTGCCCAGCCTTCCTTCTGTGGAGTGGCTGGTGGGTTTGAACCACCAGCCTTCTGGTTAGCACTCAAATGCCTTAAGCACTGAGCTCCTTAAAAACAGCCATAGACAGTATGTAAGCAAATGAGCCTGGCTTTGTTCCAATAAAACTTTATATACAAAATGAGGCAGCAGGCCAGGTTTGACCTGTGGGCGATAATTTGTTGTCTTTGCTCTAAACCACTGATCATTAGACATTTACTGCTATACTTCCTAAAATAATTGTTTAAAACCATGTACCTTCTCACCTAAAATTTTTCATCACAAATTTAAATAGTTGAAAAGTTTATAATATCTGGCATAGTGTAAAAATTGACATGTTAAAGAAAGTGTTATAGCACTTTTTAAAATATATCCAAACTTACATATCAGAGTGAATTGGTTCTCAACATTTTGTTTATTTAAAAATGCATTAAAAAGCCTTTAACAGTTGGAAATATTTCATTATTCCTCTTTCATCTTGAATTCATACTTTCATTGTTCCCCCCACACCATTTTATCTTAATTTTTTTTTACTGATTGCTGTAGTGTAATTTTCTGCAATATAAATATGTATTGAAAATTCAACATATGTATGAATGTATATGTGCCATATATGTAAAAAACTAAATGTATATTAAATTGTAAAATTTGCTACGATCGAAAAATTGAACTTTAGAAAAACTTTCATCTGGACTGTGATCATTACAAATATTACTAATGTACAATTACTCAAAAATTATAATAACTTTTAATAAATATTTACTAGCTCTGGTGGCATAATGCCTAAGGCACTTGACTGCTAACGAGAAGGCTGGCGGTTCAAACCCACCAGCCACTCCTCGGAAGGAAGGTTGGGCCATCTACTTCCGTAGTGATACCACCTCGGAAGCCCAAGGAGGGGTCACTGTGAGTCAGAACCCACTCGATTTTCCTACTATAGGAGAATTATATTTTAACTAGTTCGTTATTTTTAGTTTAAACATCAAAAACAAACAATTATTAGAAGTAACATCATTAATGAAATGAGTGGGTTTTTTCCTTCCAATTAGCTTATGTATTCAGGGATGAGTGAGATTATGTATGAGATTGTGTATTCAGGCTGAGTGAGATAGAGTTGTCTTCAATTCTATCCTACTTCTTTTGCTTTTAATATGGAACCTCTGAGGAACCTTGCTTTCATAAGAAAGTAATTGCAAAGGAAAGAGTTTTGTTTCAACAATGTCAAAAAAATCTTTGATCACTTTCTGAGTTATGTGATAAAATTTACATAGCGATCTGTTACTTAAACTTTTTTATGGTCAATCATTAAAGTAGCCATCATTTTAACAATCTATCATTGGAACTTGTTTTTAATGATCTATCAATTGACAACATGATTAGATCTTTCTTTACTTTTATTGAATGTAATGAATTGAAACCACCTGAGCTGATTTGATACCTGGGCATTCACATCTTCAACATCCCATCAGTATTTTAAATTTATTTGGCTCCCAAGAGGTTTTTTATACCCGAGGCAAAGTACTACAGTAAGATTCTGGGTGGGAGGGAAATGCGCCTTTATTTTATCTAGTGGAAGGAAGGGCACGTGAAAGGGAGAATAGGAAAGGAAAACTCACAGGAGAGTTCTCAGCAAATCAGTTTTAGGCAAGAGAACATATGAAAGTAGAGGGACTAGAAATTGATTCTTTCAAAACCATCTGTGCCTATGTATCCCTTGGGATATCTTGTACCCCCAGGGGTATGCATGCCTAGTTTGGAGACTGCTTATCTAGACAAATATACCTAATTTTCATTGAATAAAAAATACTTTCAGGATTAAATCTCAAGTGGTTTACCAAAGAAAACAGTGAGATAATGGAAAGGTGGTAGGTATTGAGATAGACAGATAGTTTTTTTTTTTTTCTTAAAAAGAGGAGATTGCTATGTTAAATTACAAGTAAGCATTTATTTGGAAAACAGTCATCTGAATGTTTAAGAGGCATTGCCCTTTACCCCTGAGTACTTTGTGGTTTACTCAGTTCAAAATCATACACATGCCCAGATCTGTCTAGGTAGCTCCTCCCAAGAGAATACTCAAAAAAAAAAATTTTTTTTACAGTTCTCACATGCAATGAAGCACTGTACAAAGTGTCACATACCTTGTTCTTAATTGCTAGGTTTCTTGGAAATATATAGCATAGTGCCTAATGCACTTGACTGCTAACCAGAAGGCTGGTGGTTCAAACCCACCAGCCACTCCTCGGAAGGAAGGTTGAGCAATCTACTTCTGTAGTGATACCACCTCAGAAACCCAAGGAAGGGTCACTATGAGTCAGGTCTGACTTGACGGCATATAACAACAGCAATATATTTATAAATATCACAGCTTCAGTGCAATGGGATATTAAGAATCTCTCTCTATGATATGCTGTGATACTCATAGAAGCTTTCCTTAGTTGCCAGCAACTTTCCTTTATGGAGAAAGAGAGGGACAAAATGAGCCTGATCTAGAATTCTGCCCTTTCTACTACTACTATCACTTTCTAGCCCATTAATCCCCCAGAAGCTTAGGAAATGCACGTTATCAAAATTATAGAATAATCTTAAATAGACTAAATGTGTCAGACACTAGCCAAATTGTGCAGATTAGTATTTTACACGTATCTGGGTGGCATGTTGTATATGTCTTGAGGTCAGAGAATCTTACATTCCTCTGTATCACCACTGGTTCCCAGGACAGCACTGGAGAGTATTTTGAGCACTTTTTTTTTCCCCTCTTCTGTATAACTGAGTCTTCCATTAAATTGAGTACATTAGCTTAGTTATTATGTACAGTGTATATCATATGTGGAAGCTCTGGTGGCGTAGTACCTAAGGCATTTGACTGCTAACCAGAAGGCTGGCGGTTCAAACCCACCAGCCACTCCTCGGAAGGAAGATGGGGCAATCTACTCCTGTAGTGATACTGCCTTGGAAACCCAAGGAGGGGTCACTATGAGTCAGGACCATATTGACAGCAATGAGGTTTTCATATATATATATATATTTGTTGTTGTTGTTATGCGCCGTCGAGTCAGCCCTGACTCATAGTGACCCCTCCTTGGGTTTCCGAGGCAGTATCACTACAGGAGTAGATTGCCCCATCTTCCTTCCGAGGAGTGAGTGGTGGGTTTGAACTGCCAGCCTTCTGGTTAGCAGTCAAGTGCCTTAGACAGTATGCTACCAGAGCTCCTATGTGTGTGTGTGTGTATAATATGTAGATCATTAGATAGATATTTGTTTCCATATATTTCATTTTTATTAGTTTTTTGTTAAGGTGGTGGTGGTGGTTTTCTTTGGTGTTCAGAAAACTGAAGACTATAAAGAGCTTGTACAAAGGTACAAAGAGCTTAAATAATCAAATGTAGAAATTTCTTTTGTTTGTTCAGCTTTGTTGTACGTCAGGTTTCTTTAGTAGCAAAAGAACCATTGTTTGTATTAGAAAGTCAGTGGTAAAATAACCCTTAGGTCACCAGAAACAGAGCTTTCTACTTGATTGGCCCCATAATGCCAACACCAGGCATCTGAGCATAAATTCCTCTTCTGATAATGGCACGCTTGCTAGTATATTTCTAAAAGATTATTACTCTTTCCATGTGCCTTGGTGTTGCTTTTGTCTAACCTCATACCTCCTGACAAACCCCATCTTAGGTGCTCTGCAGCATTTCGAAAACACACTGCCAGGCTGTCTTGTTTTGATGCTTAAATGAGGAGTAAGAAAGTGGCAGTATGCTGTGTTTGACTTTTCCAGTTACAAGTATCTTTAATAAATAGTCCTCCTATCCTTTCCTTACATGCAAGTGCAGCTGTAAACAGGGGAAATGGGAGTTCACATGCAGTCAAATTAAAGACCCATTAAAGCCAAAATAGTACAAGATGCTACAGTATTTCATATATATGACATTTAAATTCTAGTGTCTCTTCCTGTGACAAAATGTTAAAGGTAATAGATTGTCACAACATGAATCTATTCTCATGACAATAGATATAATGAGATTGTCAGAAACCAAACCTAACTGTGATGCAATCTAGAGATTATAATCTAGTTTGGTCCTGCACAACAGCTAGCATGCATGTTCTGTGAATTATATACCATTTTTAAATTATAATATGTTATTGTTTCTGTCCTCTAAGCAAACAATTTTTTACTAAAATACTGAATTTAGCCACCCACATTCTCCTAAGAGTTGAAAGTATTTTCTTATTTAGTTTTTCAAATAAGACTGTATTTGAAATAAAAGGTCAAGTATTTACTGGAACATGTCTCCTTTCCATTCCTCCCTCCCTCAAGTATGACAAAATATAGGATATCTTTGCCCATGTTGGTTAGTAGTTTTGTTTTGTTTTTCTTTCTCTCTTCTCACAGCCAGCAATATGGGAATGCACAGGAGGCAAATCACTGACCTTTTGGACCAGAGCATTCAAGTCCATTCCCAGTGCTTTGTCATCACTTCGGACAATCGCTATATTCTTGTCTGTGGCTTCTGGGATAAGAGTTTCCGCGTCTATTCCACAGATACAGGTAATGATCATTTTCATCAGTGAATTGAAGTCTACTACAAGAAGCATTAGGAGTTTTATGATGAATCTGCAAAACACCTTATAACATGGATGAACCTGGAGGACATCATGCTATTATAAATGTTGCCCTATTAGTCACAATAGGGCAAATTTTATGTGAGACCATTACTCTAAAAGGTCAAGAAAAGGTTTATTCACCCGAAGAAACATTCTTTGGAAGAAGGAGGGAAATGGAGGGTAAATCACTAACTAGAGGGTAAACGCATTAACTTGGGTGAAGGGAGCGGCAATATACAGTAAGGGAAGGGGTCAGCACAAAATGATCAAGGCAAAGGAAGACATTGGGAGGAGCATGAGAGGTAAAGGCAACAAAAAACCAAACTCACTGCTGTCAAGTTGACTGCAACTCATAGCAACCCCTTTTGGGTTTCTGAGGCTGTAAATCTTTACAGAAGTAGATTGCCCAGTCTTTCTTCTGCAGAGCAGCTGGTGGGTTTGAACTGCTGACCTTCTGGTTAGCAGCAAAGGTAGATACTATTACATACATAATCAAACAATGACAGTTATAACAATAATCTACAAGTGGATACATAAGATAGACACACAAGCTGAGCAAGGGTGGGAGGCAAATGGGACTACGCCCATGAATACATACAGGTTTGACAGAGGATATTGCTACATGTGTATTTGTATGTCCTGAAATGTATCAATGAACATAGTAGAGCATATAAGAGGCAAAGTTATGAAAACATCTTAACCATAACCAAACATCTTAACAACCAGGCCGTGTTTCGTCCTGTCCTACATAGGGTGGCTATGAGTCAGAGCTGACTGATGGCACCTAACAACAACAACAAACACCTTAAGGGAAGGAGTTGCTGGGCCTGGGGGCTTAGAACCATAGTGTCAGGGGACAGCAAGGTCAGTTGGCATAATATAGTCCACAAAGACAATATTCTACATCCTACTTTGGTGAGTTCAAACCCACCAGCCACTCCTTGGAAAGAAGGTTGGGCAGTCCTACTTCCGTAGTGATACTGCCTCAGAAACCCAAGGAAGGGTCACTATGAGTCGGGGCCGACTCGACGGCAAACAACAACTTTGGTGAGTAGCGACAGCAGTCTTAAAAGCTTGTGGGCAGCCATCTAAGGTGCAACTGTCAGTCTCTCCCTGTCCAGAGAAAATCAAAGATGCATGGAAACAATTAATCCAAGGGACTAATAGACCGTGTGAATCCCAGCCTCCATGACCCTGAGACCAGAACTAGAGGGTGTCTGGCTTCTTCTGCTGAGTGCTTCGAAAGGGATCACAATGGGAGGTCCTGGATAGAGTGGGGAAAAAATGTGGAAAAAAATAATTAAAAAGTCCATGGTCTGATAGAGACTGGTGGAATCCCCAAGACTATGGCCCTTAGACACTCTGCAGTCCTGGAATCAAACTCACCCCTGTGGTTCAACTTTTAACCAAATAATAGACAGGCCTATAAACCCACTGCTATCAAGTTGATTCTGACTCATAGCAACCCCCATCAGGTTTCCAAGACTATAAATCTTTACAGAATCAGACTGCCTCATCTTTCACCCACGGAGTGGCTAGTAGGTTTGAACCGCCAACTTTTTGGTTAACTGCACAATGCCTTAACCATAGCACTCCCATAGCTCCTTCGGACAGGCCTGTAAGGTGAACAGTAACACAAAGGAGTTACACATTCCTTAGGACAACCAACTATATGAGATAAAAAAGTCAGCACTTGGCTCAGGGATACAGCTCAGAAGGCAGGAAGATATTGGAAGAAGGACGAGTAGAAACAGTGAACCCAGGGAAGAAATGGGAAGAAAACTGTTACATTGTGGGAACTGCAAGTAGTGTTAGGAATCAAAATGTGTATGAATTGTTGAATGGAAAACCAATTTGCTTTGTAAACTTTCACCCAAATCACAGTATAAGGAAAAAATAAATAAATAAAGGAAGTATTAGGCATTCTAGAAGGCCTTCTCTCTTCTTCCTTCCAAAAATTGCACAATCTGAAATTTGTAAATTAAGAAAGGAAAAAGGACACTCTTTTCCCCTTTCAAGTACTAATTTACTGTGTAATCCACTAGTAAGCTCAAACATGCTGTCTTCTAGAGGAGAATTTTCTCCCAAGCCTCATGCTTACAGAAAGAGAGATCATTTTGAAGGCATACCCTGTAGGGAAACAACACATGCATGTACATACGCGTAATCCTGTAGCAAGTGCATATGTGTGTGTGTGTGTTGTTTCCATTTTTGTATTATTTAATGGCTTTTCTCCGCCTTACTGGAAAGACTCATTAAGTGTATCTCTTTAGAGTACATCTCTTATCTCCACCCAAGTCTGCATAGAATCTTGACCATAACTAAACATATACCATCATGAAGAGAGTTTGTGTGACAGGAGCTACTTGTTAAGATATAAAAGTTTTTTGTTGTTGTTATGTGCCCTCGAGTCAGACTCAACTCATAGCGACCCCTCCTTGGGTTTCTGAGGCAGTATCACCGTGGAAATAGATTACTCCATCTTTCTTCCAAGGAGTGGCTGGTGGGTTTGAATCTCCAGCCTTCTGGTTAACAGTCAAGTGCCTTAGGCACTATGCTACCAGAGCTCCCTCATTTGCATGTATTTCCCTAAGAGACAAACCAAGCTTAACTCAGTATTATTACAGGAGAACCAATCCAGTACATGTTTGTGAATTTTTGCTTATAGGAAATAGAGAAACATATTAAGAAATTTAATGGATTATTATATATTTATATATAAAAAAAATAGAAACTGTTAGAAGATTAAATAAACTTATATATGTAGTTGAATCTTTTAAAATAATGGAAATTAGATTATTAATGCATTAAAACTAATAGATATATACTGTGGAGCTAGAAACTGAAACAGGTATCTACAGGTAACTTGATGAAATGTTGTGAGAATAGGAAGTTCTCTATGAGATTCCTAATTAAATATTGCACAGTAAATCACCTTACAGTCTGTTAGATATTCTTACAAACTGTTTTCATCCATGCCCTTGCCTTAGTATGTTGTTATTAGGTGCCGTCGAGTCCTTTCCAACTCATAGCGACCTCATGTACAGAAGAATGAAACACTGCCTGGTCCTGTGCCAGCCCCACGATCTGTGCTGTACCCGAGCCTGTCATTGCAGCCACTGTGTCAATCCATCTCATTGAGCCCCTTCCCCTTTTTTGTTGACTCTCAACTTTGTCAAGCATGATATCCTTCCCCAGGGAGTGGTCTCTTCTTACAACATGACCAAAGTAGATGAGACAAAGTCTGACCATTCTTACTTCCAAGGAACATGCTAGCTGCACTTCTTCCAGGACAGATTTGTTAGTTCTTTTAGCAGTCCATGGTATTTTCATCATTCTTTGCCAACACCACAACTCAAAAACATCGACTCTTCTTTGGTCTTCCTTTTCATTGTCCAGCTCTCACATGCATATGAGGCAATTGAAACTACCATGGTTTGTGTCAAGCGCACCTTAGTCTTCAAGAAACATCTTTGCTTCTCAGCACTTAGAGGTCCTTTGCAACAGATTTGCCCAATACAATACAACGTCTGATATCTTGATTGCTGCTTCCATTGGTGTTGATTGTAGAACCAGGTAATATGAAGTCTTTGACGACGTCATTCTTTTCTCCATTTATCATGATGCTGCTTATTGGTCCCGTTGTGAGGATTTTTGTTTTCTTTATATGGATGTGTAATCCAGACCACAGACTATAGTCTTCAGTCTTCATCAATAAGTGTTTTAAGTCATCCTCATTTTCATTGAGCAAAGTTGTGCAATCTGCATAACATAGGTTGTTAATGAGCTTTCCTCCAATCCTGATACCACATTCTTCTTCATATAGTTCAGCTTCTTGGATTATTTGTTCAGCATACAGATTGACTAAGTATGGTGAAAGGATATAACCCTGATGCACTCCCTTCTTGATTTTAAACCATGCAGTTTCCTCTTATTCGAATGACAGCCTCCTGGTCTACATAGTTTCTTATGAGCATGATTAAGTGTTCTGGAATTCCCTTTCTTCTCAATGTTATCCATACTTTATTATGATCCACAAAATCAGATGCCTTTGCATAGTCAATAACACAAGTAAACATCTTTCTGCTACTCTTTACTTTGAGCCAAGATCCATCTGACGTCAGCAATGATATCCCTTGTTCCACATTCTCTTCTGAATCCAGCCTGCATTTCTGGAAGTTCTCTGTTAATATACTGCTGCAAATATTTTTGAATTATCTTCAGTAAGATTTTACTTGCATGCAATATTAATGATATTGTTTGATAATTTCCACATTCTCTGGGACCATCTTTCTTTGGAATGGGCACAAATATGGATCTTTTCAGTCAGTTGGCCAGGTAGTTGTCTTCCAAATATCTTGGCATAGCTGAGTGAGTGCCTCTAGTGTGGCATCCATTTGTTGAAACATTTCAAAGGGTATCCCGTCAATACCTGGAGCCTTGTTTTTCACCTCTTCCCTCAGTGCAGCTTCGACTTCTTCCTACAATCTCATTGGTTCTTGATGAGATGCCACCTCCTGAAATGGATGAACATCAAACAGTTCTTTTTGGTACAGTGACTCTGTGTATTCCTTCCATCTTCTTTTGATGTTTCCTTCATCATTCAATATGTTGCCCATAGAATCTTTCAGTATTGCAACTCGAGGCTCAACCTTCCTCTTCAGTTCTTTCAGCTTGAGAAATGCTAAGCATGTTCTTTCCTTCTGGCTTTCCAACTCCATGTCTTTGAACATTTCATTATATTAATTTACTTTGTCTTCTCGAGCTGCTCTTTGAAATATTGTTTAGCTCTTTTATCTTGTCATTTCTCCCATTTGCTTTAGCTACTCTCAGTCCAAGAATAAGTTTCAGAGTCTCTTCTGACATCCATTTTTGTTTTTTCTTCCTTTCCTGTCTTTTTAATGACCTTTTGCTTTCTTCATGGATGATGTTCTTGATGTCATTCCACAATTCCTCTGGTTTCGGTCATTGGTATTCAGTGCATCAAATCTATTCTTTAAACAGTCTCTAAATTCAAGAGGGATATAATCAAGGTAATATCTTGGCCCTTAGTATATTATATTGAAAAAAACCTTTTGATTATTCAATATTTGCCTTAAGTATATTTTTATGATAGTGCTATAATATAGCTATGAGAGAGTAGGGTGAAATAGTTGAATAGGTACTATTCATAGAATAAACCCTAGCAGTTATTTTAATGTTGAATCTGCTTATTTCTTGTCTTATGGAATTAGTGACCTAGATTTCTTACAGTTTGCATCTTTATTCTGTAGGTCCAGGTAGGAAAATAATCATCTTTCAAACCTTTGTGATTAAATGGGCTTTTACTAGATGTTCAAGTCTATCAGGTGGATAACAACTATTGAACCTAAAATTGCTTTAGAATTTCTCTAAAAATGTATGAGGGTTGACATGTTTTCCTAAAATATATTATTACTATAATGAATTTTCTATGACTTATAAAATATTTTAAACAGAAACAAAGACTAGTACAATGAACCCCCATGTGCCCATAACCTGGCTTCAAAAACTGTCAACTCACGGCTAATTTTATTTATTTATTTATTAAGCCTCTTTACCTATATCAAGCCTGTCTCTTAATTATCCACCTGTTTTCCATCCTTTCCCCTCCCCTTGGATCCCTGGTAACCAACAAAGAAAATTTCCTTCCCTATGTAAACCTTTCCTTTTTACAATAATGGACTCATATAATATTTGTCCTTCTCACTATAATGTCCTCCAAGTTCACCCATGTTATGAGATGATTCGTTGATTCTTCATTATTCTTTAATGTTGCATAGTATTCCATTGTGTGTATATAGCATAGTTTGGTTATCTATTCATCTGACGATGGGCATTTATGCTGTTTCCATCTCTTTGCTATTGTAAGGAGTGTTGTGATGAACATGAGGGTGCATATATCTGTTCATGTCCAGGGTCTCACCTCTTTAGGATATATTCTTAGAATGAGATTGCTGAATCAAATGGTATTTCTATTTCAAACCTTTTAAGGAAGTGCCATACTATTTTTCACAGTGGTTATACCATTTTACAGTTCCACCAGCAGTGTCTGAGAGTTCCAATCTCTCTGCACCGTTGCCAGCATTTGTTGTTTTCTGTCCTGTTGAACTTTTGCTGTTATTGCTGGAGGGGGATGATATCCCATTGTTTTGACTTACATCCTTCTAATGGCTAATGATCACATTTCTTCATGTGTTTGTTGGTTTCATGAATATCTTCTTTGGTGAAGTGTCTGTTCATATCCTTTCCCCATTTTTAAAATGCATTGCTTGTCCTCTTAATGTTGAAGTATTGAAGTTTTCTTTAAATTTTAGAGGTAAGTCTCTTGTTGGATATGTCATTGCCAAATATTTTTTCCCAATCTGTAGGTTCTCTTTTTACTCTCTTGAAGAAGTCTTTTGATGTACATAAGAATTTAATTTTTAGAAGGTCCCAGTCATGTAGTTTCTCTTGAATTTCCTATGGTTTAATACACAAATTCAGAATTTAGCCTTCTCTTTCACTGTTAAGTAACAACAACCTTAGCATGATGATCCCAGGCTGCTCCTTTGTTGTACAAACTTTCAGGTTAGAACTGTTACTTCCTCACACTGGATTTTCTTAAGCATGCTCCTAGATGTGTATTTTTTTAACACAGTAAAAAAAAAAAAAACCCTTAAAATTGACTTATAATAAAATTCATTCTTTTTGGTTGATAGTTCTGTGAGTTTTGAAAATGCTTGAAGTTGTGTAACCACCACCACTGTCCAGATAAAGAGCACTGGTCGACTCTCAATCTCTATAGTTTTGCCTTTTCAAGAAAGTCATATAAATGGAATCATAAATTATGCCAAGCTTTAGTTCTGACATTTGAAGTTTTTTAAATCTGTTCACATCCTGTGTTTTTTTAAAAAAGCATTGCATGTTGATATTTGTAAAGTTAATGTAAATATGCCTCACCTCTATATAATAGTAACATTAAAATAAGTCTTGCACTCACATAATCTTTAGAATTTACGAAGTTCTTATACATGCATAATATCGTTTCAGCCTCACAGTAATCCCGTGAGGTAGCCGGAGCAGGTGTCCTTATCCCTATTTTTTTAGATGATGAGGCTGAGATGGGACAGAGTAAGTAACTTGGTGAAATTTATGTAACAAGTGATGGTAGAGCTGGCTTTGGACCTAGATTTTCTGACTTTAAGTATAGCATTCTTTGTGATTATACCATGTTATCGTATGCAGGTATTACCTGTCAATCATTGGTTAATTTGTCAAACAATGTAATTTGGAACACTATGTTCCCAGTGTGTGTGCTGTGTTACACTAGACTTAATGTACTAGATATCACTCCTTCCCCCAACCATCTGCTTTATTGTTTTTTAAAGTAAGTGTTTGTGTGAAATGTAAAACATTTTCATAAGGACCAGCTTAAACTTCATTTCAGTAGGACTGACTTAGCTTGTAGAATGAAAATACTTACATTTGCCAGAGAAGTTCTGAAAAAAAAAAAATCTCAGATTCATATCATCCTTCTTAATATCTTGTGTACAAACAAACTCTGATGTTAGTTTTATTTAAAATACTTTCAGTTAGGGTAAATATAATATGTGTTTGTTATTATGACAGAATATTAAATATTTTCTAAGTTTGTCAGAGAAGCAATGGAAAAAATTATATGATCAGTAATTTATAATGGCAAAGCTATCACAAGTGTTGAATTCAATTATATTTTAGCACTTAAGCCAAAAAAAAAAAAATCCTTCTCTTATTAGATGGGGGGTGGGGGGAAACGTGGGTTGTAACAGGAAATTCTCTAAACATAAATCAGGTTTTCTGGGCACAACCAGAACAGCAGAGGCAACAATAAAACCTTCCCCGGCAGTGGGAATTATTTTCAGGCCACATTTTAGATTCAGTGGTGCAGAGTCTTGGGCTTGAATTTTTTTTATTTGTAGCCCAGCTGTCAAATAAAACATTAACTAGAAAATTTGTTCTGTCAAAAAAGGGATATTCTAGTGCTTATGGTAATATTTGATATTAGTGTGTGGAGAAGTAGACTGGTATTAAAGGAAACAAAAAATAAAGACTGAGGAACACTTATGAGATTATCAGAAAATAATTTACCAAAAAGAGCAGCAGGTATTTGTATGCTGTGATTTATTTAGGAGTCGTGAACTTCAACCTTATAGCAATAACAAATACTGCTGAGGAAGCCTGCCAGCCCAGGGAGAAGTAAACTTAAAAATATAATGTTTTCCAGAGTTGGGCCCAAAGTATAAATTGTAGAGAATAAGTTAATTTGTATTAAAATATGAAACCCGTTAGATGTAACTACTTAAATGCCATCCCTTATTTCTAACTTCCCTGACACCCATTCTAAATTTGTTCTATTTCATTATTCTCACTGATTCTGCTTTGTTCTTTCTCTAAATTGCACTTACGGCTCTTTGTAATTATATACCTGTTTGTGTTTGTTTAACATCTGTCTCCGCATTAGACAATAAGTACCATGAGAGCAAGGGGCCATGTCTGTTTCTTTCACCTCTTCATACATAGTATTGTTGTCATTAACTGCTGCTGTTGTTAGTTGCCATGAAGTTGATCCCAAGTCATGGTGACCACACGTGTGCAGAGAACTATTTCATAGAGTTTTCAGGGCTGTGATCTTTCAGAAGCATATCACCAGGCCTGTCACCACGGCACCCCTGGGTGGATTTGAACCTCCAACATTTCAGTTAGTGGTCCAGTGCTCAGCTATTTGTGCCACCTGGGGATTCTAAGAAGGCTTAATCCTCGACAATTAGTAGTTGAATGAAGATTAATTGTGATAACTTTTTGAGCAAAAATTTAAAAACTAGGAAATTTTTGTTAATAACCCACAGTGGTTGAGTATACATTTTCCTAATGCTGATATACATATGGTGATGCAGTGGTTAAGTGCTCGTCTGCTAACCGAAAGGTTGGGGGTTCTAACCCACCCAGCTGTTCTACAGGACAAAGACGTGATGATACACATCGTCTACCTCCAGGACCTAGTTGTAGTTATTTCACTCATTCTCACTCCTACAACTCACTCAGTTGACAGGTTTCAAAACTTCAGTTAGCCTACCTTGGATAATTTATCTAGACAATCCAGACAGTCCTGTACTTTTTATGCTCTCAGCATTTAGGACTAGGCTAAGGTAGAAATGACAATACACTGTGATCAAAGACATAATCACACTATGGTTTATTCAGTTTCTTTCAGTAGTTACAATACACTGAACCTGCAGTTTTCTAATTATTAGTAAGAGTTCAGCTGGCTGACTTTTGCCTTGTCCTATATGAGCCCTGCCTCTAGTCTATCAGTTGCTATTGAGTCACTTGCAACTCATGCATCAGAGTTGAACTGTGCTCCGTAGGGTTCTAAATGGCTGATGTTTTGGAAGCAGGTTGCCAGGCTGTTCTTCTGAGGTGCCTTCATCATTCACCATTTTGGTTAGCAGCCAAGCACATTAACCGTTTACACTGTGCAGGGCCTCTGCCTCTAACCTAACCCCACTTCATTTCACCACTCCCAGTTATTGTCAACTCAGTTCTCACTTAGGGCAACCCCGTGCTTCAGAGGCTTTTCTTGGCTTAGTTTTTGGAAGTAGATCACCAGGCCTTTCCTCTGAGGTAGATTCAGGCTACTAAACTGTTTGTACTACCCAGGACTCCATTTCACCAAGAAACCTTTCCATTTTGTCTTTTACATAAATTAGAAATTTAAGTGAAAATTATTACATTTTTGATAATTAATTTGCTTTTTTCTTTTCCATTATATTTTCTAAAATGTCTTGAATTCATCTTACCATACTCCTAATTTAGTGACATAAGATGACTTTAAGTGATATATATAGATGTCAATTTAAAAGACTGAAAAATTTCAGAAGTAAACACTTGGAGAATTTAGCAGTAAAAACACCTGCTTTGATTGAAGTCTTTTCTCCCTCATAATCACAGGAGAAAAAAAATAAAATTGATTCATTTTGCAATTTGAGGTTTAAGTGAATCTGCATTTACAGCTCTGGTGGCACAGAACTTAAAGCATTTGGCTGCTAACAAAAAGGTTGGTCGTTCAAACTCACCAGCTGCTCCATGGGAGAAACATGAGGCAGTCTGCTTCTGTAAAGATTTGTCATTGTTATGTGCCGTTGAGTCAGACCCGACTCATAGCAACCCCTCCTTGGGTTTCTGAACTGTATCACTATAGAAGTAGATTGCCCAACCTTCCTTAGAAATCCTATGGGGCAGTTCCACTCTGTCCTGTAGGGTCACTATAAGTCAGAATAGACTCGGTAGCAATGGGTTTGGTTTGGGTTTTGGTTTAATAACTTTCAGTGTGCTACTCATGAGTGTGAAAGCTTTGTATTTGACTTTCCACCTTATTTTTATAAAGTTGTTGTTGTTGTTATGTGCCGTCAAGTCGGCCCCAACTCATAGCGACCCCTCCTTGGGTTGCCGAGGTGGTATCACTATGGAAGTAGATTGCCCAACCTTCCTTCCAAGGAGTGGCTGGTGGGTTTGAACCACCAGCCTTCTGGTTAGCAGTCAAGTGCCTTAGGCACTATGCTACCAAAGCTCCTTTTTATGAAGTAGGTTTCAGTATTTTATTTCTATATTTGCAAACTTTAACCTAATAAACCTTATTAGACTTACTAAAATTAAGAATTTAAAAAACTGCTTCCTTAGTGACATGTATTGTTATCTTGAAAGGTTAAATACATTGAGATACCAATAGTTAATTGAGACCTTAAGATTTAAAATAGGCTAAGAGTTCCTGGGTGATGCAGACAGTTAACTTAGTCAGCTGCTAACTGAAAGGTTGGAGGTTCAGGTCAACCCAGAAGCACCTCAGAAGAAAGGCCTGGCGATCTACTTCTGAAAACTCACCCGATGAATACCCTGTGGAGCACAGTTCTACTCTGACACGCACGTGGTCACCATGAGTCAGAACTGACTTGGGGGCAACTGGTAATAATGTGTTCCAAGTTAAATACATAAACTTTTTTGGGCATATTACTTTTTTTTTTTTCAGCTTAGTCATTTTTGTTGAACATTTGAATTATGTGTTTGTGATCCCACTGAAACATTAAAAAAATGAAGGAAGAAAGTCATATTGAACATTAAGGGTGGACATTTTATGACATACTCACTTGCACATTTTACTAACATTTCAAAGGAAAACGTTACCTGGAAACTATAGGGATGCAATGGAGGGGCTGCCTCAGATATTTAATTCTTTATAAAAGTTTGTGTGAATTATAAAACATCATCTCTGGTGAAACAAAGATCCTGAAAGGTCAGGATTTTACTTCTTCTGACATCTATATCTGAACAGTTCCTCATGTGTTCGAGGTCCTAGACATAATAAGTAGAGTAGGTTCCTGCCCTCCTTACTCTGAGCCCAGTAATAACCCTTAGATAAACTGCCACAATCTTGATTTCATCATCACCCCCCCTCCCCCAACGAATTTTCATCACTCATTTAAAACAAAGAAAGAATGACCTGGTTCAAATTGCAGTTACTATAAATTAGTCCTTTAATAAAAAACTCAGTTCATGAAATTCTGATTTGAAAATAAAGAAACTGTCCACAATAACTTGTATTATCTTGGTATGTTGTTGGGAGCTGTCGAGTAGATTGTTTTGACTCAGTGATCCCATGTGTGTGAGTAGAACTGCCTCATAGGATTTTCTTGACTGTAATCTTTCCTGTCTCCTGTGGAGCCACTGGGTATGTTCAGACCACTAACCTTTCAGTTAGCCGAGTGCTTTGACCATTGTACCTCCAGGGCTCCTTGTACAGATCACTTACGAAAAAAAAAAAAGAAAGAAATACATTAACCTTCACTAATTCAGAAAAAGGGTTGTATTAGTGAATTATAATTAATAAAACTAATATTATGTCTGTTCTAACTAATAACAAATGTGTCCTGGAAGAAGTGAAGCCAGAATGCTCCTTGAAAATGAGAATGGCCAAACCACGTCTCACCTACTTTGGTCATGTTGTCAGAAGGGACCATTCCCTGGAAAAGGATGTCATGCTTGGTTAAATGGAGGGTCAGTAAAAAAGGGGAAGGCCCTCAATGGGATGGATTCACACAGTGGCTGCAATGATGGGCTTAAGTATAGTAAGGCCCATGAGGCTGGCACATGACAGGACCATGTTCTGTTGTACATGAGGTTGCTATGAGTCGGAGTCAACTCGATGGCACCTAACTGCAACAACAACAATATAAGTCTGGATTATAGTGTACTTTTACATAAAGATAAATAAATTTCATTTTGTTTTGAATCATATAGAATGACTCAACAAATTGTTAAAATGGTTCCAAATAAGGATTCTCAGGGCCTGCTTTAGTCAATTGACATGATTCATTTTTAATTTGTAGTAGCCATTTATACGTTTATGTTGTCATAGTCCTCAAATAATTTTAATATATACCTTTAAAAAATGTTATTCTCACAATTCTACTGATCTTTTGTTGTTTCTAGTATTAAAGAAAACATTCAGGTTTGACCAGGGCAAATCATTATAAAATTTGAATTACCAAAATCTGAGTTAATATGACTTGATTGTCTGATAAGTTATCTGGTCACTGGATATTTGTTTCTTATGGCAATTTAAAAGAACATTTATATTTTGTATTTTGTTTTGTGTTTCAGGAAAACTAATCCAAGTGGTGTTTGGCCATTGGGATGTTGTCACTTGCCTCACCCGTTCTGAGTCATATATTGGGGGAAATTGCTACATTCTCTCAGGATCACGTGATGCAACCCTTCTGCTGTGGTACTGGAATGGAAAAAGCAGTGGGATTGGAGATAACCCAGGCAGTAAGTACAACTTATTTTATAAGTAAACTTACAAGTGTTGTATAATAATATTTTGTAGTGAAGTTATCTTTTGCATGATAGTGAACGTGAAGCAGAATTAGTGAATAATTTCTTAGCCCTAATTTAAGAAAGGTTTGCTGAGCCTTGTTATAAACATTTTGTGAACATTAAAATCTGAGCATGAAATCTCATTATTCATATTATAGATTTTTCCTGTAATCTGAAAATGTTAGTTCTTCATTGGAAATGACTGTCACCAAATAAAATAGAGGTGTTTCATTCATGAACAATAAGATATAATGTAAAAGAGCAATCACATATTATCTTGTTTATTGAATTCATATTTTAGAAAGAGCAAAATAAAAATTATAATTTCATGGAAACCAGTCTTTACAAAAATATGCTTTCATCTACATATTAAAAGATAAAACCAGTCATAAAAGGCCAATATGGAATATTCAAATTGGCTCTTGGTTTTTCAGATGGGAAATGAAAATGTTCACCAACAGCCTTAAACATCTTTATGAAACTATGCTGAAGGCAGTAAAACAAAAAATGTGTAACCATTTAAAATTGTAATTCACAGAAGGCAAAAAAGGAAGCAGCTACCATTAAAACCAATCGCACACAGCTGCAGAAAAGAAATGGCTTTAGAAAAACACATTAAGAAGTAGGAAAAAACAAAGGGACCACCTGAAAAATGAGAATTTAATTAAAATGATTATGACAACACTGAAGAGTTCTTGCAAGAATAGCTTTAGATTTTTACTTCATAAAGTAGAAGATTTTAACTGCTCTTATAAATATTTACAATTTCTTAATTTAAAGCAAGTTGCATTGTATTAGTTAAGGAAGGATCATGTTGTCCCTGCTTTACCTGAGTACAATGGTACTTCTGTCACTCAACCTGAAATTACAAAACAGTTTAAATATGTTTAGGACCATCATATTTTGATTTTTTAAAAGCTAAGCTTAATGTCTAATATGTGTATGAAAGCGAGACCTTTATTTAATCTACTTTAATGCCAATACAATTTTAAAGAAAGTATATGCAAAGTATTTTTCAAAGCTTTTTCTGCTTTATATGTATATGATGCACTTTGCTTACTGTGGTGGGTAAACAAAATTTTTATTCAATGAACCTCTAATTTATATTTCTTATTTTTATCAATACAGAGAATTCCCTACTCAAATAGAATGTGAAAAATCATTTTAAGGCTGTTATATTACATATAATATAGTCTTTGATATCAGTTCAGATTTCAGTATGTGCCTGTGTTTCCTATATCTATGCCTATATCTCTATTTTATATATAACTGCAATAAAATTTTAAAAGATTTTAATTTCAGAGATTCTGTTTTTAGCACTCTTTTGAAAAGCCCTTTCTGTTCTTTTCATATGGACTCTTACATTCTGGCCTTTCTTCCCTTCTCACCTTTTAGGATGTGTGACTACTTTCAATTTCTTTTTTACTGTTTCTTTGAACCTAGTTATTGAGATTGGCTAAATTATCTCAGGCAAACCTATACTTGACAAAGACAATCAGGTTACCATTTTGTTATTTGTCTCAAAATAATGAGGAAGAATTTGTCCTAGACACTGAGCCTTTTCTGTAAGCATAATCTTGTCTAGAAATAATGTAAGATGTTTCATGCACCTCTAGCACTCCAAACAAGAAAAAAATAGTTTTCATACTTGTCGACACAATCAAGTTCTACAGTTACACATGAGCACTACCAGTGTGTACTCTGAGAACTAGCTAAAGGCATATTAGCTATTCTTAGATGTAATTGCTGTTGCATTTCAGAAATCCAAGTTTATTTTTCAAATTAGAAATTTTCAGCTTTTTCATAGGTACAGTTATAGAGAGAGAGAGAGAGAGAGTGTGTGTGTGTGTATATATATATATATATATCTTATAAATCATCCTAGAGATAGTTTTTGCATGTCTCTTTTAAAAAATGAGTTGGTAGTACTGAGCAGATCCTGGAATTTAGAGTAAAAATAATCTTAAGTTCTAAGCCTTGCTGCGGTCCTTCTGTCTTGTCTAAAAAATGAAAGCAACGATAGTAACGGACTCATGGTGTTATCAGAAGCACAGGATGCTTTGAGCAAATAAATCACCACACAGACACCGTCTTGTTGGCATTAGAGTATATAGTATTACATTATATTTTTTTATAAAGCACTTCATCTCCACCCTCTCATTGTCTGCAGGATGCTAGACATTAACTCTTACAAATGCTGGTAATGAAAATAAATAAATAAATAACATAACATAACAGCACATCTAATAAAATTTTAGAAAACTGTAATGTATCTTGACTAAATGAAATTACCTTTCTCAAAGTAAACCTCACTTTTTCCTGGCCCTTTTGTAATGTCTGATGTCCCAATTTAATTTTGCTTTATCTTTGAAAGATGAATCTGGGAGAAAGACAAATAGGCATTTTTTTTTTTTCATATAATGAGAACTTACACACATTAGAATAGAAAAATGAACAAGGCAGCCCAAGCTTTGCAAAAGAAAATGACAAACAAAAACAAAGACATTTTTACTGTGTGTGAACTGTGTTTGAAATATTCATGCAAGCTGGTTCAGATCGTATAAGCCTCTGGCTCATTGATGGCTCCACGACGCAGCCGCTGAAGTCAGAGCTTTTCAGATGAGGGATTTTAGGTTATGCTCAGTTCTGTATTGTATCTCCTGGATACAGTGTAATTGACCTTTCTGAGGTGCTCAGGCATTTACACATACAATAGCAATATAGTCTATAAATGTAGAAAATGCCTCAACTTAAACTTTTGAATTAAGAATGCTTTTCTTTCTTTACAAAAAATAGGTATATGAAAAAAAATGCTAATGATTTTTCTGCATTTTATATGTCTCATTCAGGTATTTAGTTATTTGAGCTCAAAAATCAGGAGATCCCCACTTGTCTAGTGGTTAGGAGTTGATGCTCTCAGAAATCAGGAGAATGAGCTAGTAATTGTACTTACCTAGGCCATAAGCCTATACCTTTTTCTCTAATACTGATTATGTATGTAAATTTGATCACTTTATTATTGTTTTATCAAAATACCAGGTTATCTAATCTTCTTATCCATAATGCTTAGACAAAATCAGGCTAATTCATATTGGATAAAACCTAGTTGTAGTTTAACTTGAGACTTTTAAAAGGACACAAGTGTTCTATGAAATCTACCTAGATTGCATGGCAGAGCCTTGTTTTCTTATATAACAGATAGCTCTTCATCTTCAACTCTATTGTCTTATGATAGTTATCTGCTGTGGAATGTAATTTTCTCAATAAGAAGAAATTTTTAAATAGGATTCCATTTATGTGTGGATGTATTTTATGAAATCACCCAAGAACATTTCAGCGAACAATGTTTTCTGCATGGAGGCATGGCTTTTCTCTTTCACCTTAGTCCTGTTTGTGTTTTAGAACTGCATCTTACCCGCCAAAATGCTTTTCCTGAGATAAGTATTTTTCCTTCAAATAATGCCATCCAGACTGCACATTTCCAATACTGGGAGAAAATGTTCCCTAATGCATTCAGTTGACATTTAAATATTTTAAACTTTGAAAGAACCTTTTCATATAAACAAGATGAAAAAGTCCAAATACTTCTTACTTATTCACTATTTCTATATTGTAACAGTATATCATAAATGTGGATTTTAAAGATTAGAAGCTTATTAAGTATATTTTTAAAGTAATTTTTAAAAAGCTCCAGTTGATCAGCTTTAGAAGCAAACAGCTGCTAACTGTAAGGGTGTTTCATGGATTTGTGTGTGTAGTATTTCAATAAAGTAGTTTTCCATTCTCACATTCTGGTTTTGATTTGATTGAAAGGTGGCATTCCACCCCCTTCCCCCCCCCCGTCTTTGCAATCAGACATGGTAATCTATGTCAGCTTTTTCCTTTATGGGAATGGCGTCTCCTTTGGGGGTGGGGGGAGAAAAACAACTAAGTTTTTTCTTAACAACAAGATTCTGTTGTTTGAGAATATTTCAGCACCATTAATTAGAAAGAAGGTTTTATTAACCATAAGGCTAGCACTAACAGACCACAGAGCTGTTTTTTAAAGTACTGTATGCCATTGCTGCCCTGCTTTTTCTCTGTCTAAAACTTCATTTTGTTATACTCTCATCAATCACTTCAGTCATTACCATAAATCCTACTGTTGTTAATTTTACTAGTATCACCCTAATGAGACATTACTGCTATAATTAAAAATGAATTCTAACTTTAAGGCATTCTAAATTTTTTTTTAATGAATTTAGAGTGATCTTGCCATATGACCATAAATACCACTGATACACACATAGACTACTCATCAAGTCTATAAGAAGAGAACTGTCATAATGTGCCCAGGTGTGAATTATTTACTGGTTGCCTCTGTGCACATGTGCTTATGCATATGTATATTTTTGTGCATATATTTAGGAATTATATCCTTTTTATCATAAAGCCTAATATGCTTTACTGAGGCTACTGATAAATCCTTATTCTTTGTCTTGCCAAAATATAGGTGCATGTAATGCAAACATTATGACTCTCTGTAAGTAGGTGTCCTAGAGCACCATCTGCTGGATGTATTTGGGGACTTAATGTTGGCAATGTGAAAATTTGTATTTGATCAGACAAGTGTAGTTTGTTTTTAATTGCCTATGTTATATTTTATATGGGTCACAGATATCAAGGTATGTACATTCTGTGCTCAACTATGTGAGTTTGTAAGAAGAAATCACCTTCCTTCTTTTGCTTCACCCTGTCCTGCTTAAGAACTTTACAAGAGATATTTTGGTTAAGGAAAAAGTAAATACAATGTATTCCTAATAAAACAAAGCATCATAGTTTATCCTGAGATAAACTATCATCTTACTGATCACAGGTCTTTAGTAAACTATAGTTGGGGAAAACGGTATGGATAATATTTTGAGTTTCAGCCCTTTATGATCACTGGATTCTGAATTTGGAAACAATGCTTGGAGCAAGTAGTCTTTTTATGCCTGGGGCATGATTCCTGATTTGATTCTTTGGCAAGAACATGAGTTTTTCTTGTATGTATCTCATCAAGAGCTTCCCCTCCCATCCTCCTGTGGTGTGCACCGTTGTACTAACACTGCCTGCATTTTTATTTTCTCCTTGAAGAATTCAGCAAGTTGGGTTTTGAAGCCAGTATGTTGGCAGTGTTCAAGTTCGGGTGACATTAAAACTACATCTATGAAATTCTCCAGAAGGTCCAGGATGTTAGTGCTCCATGATACAATGCAGGCCCTCAAGTTCCAGCAAAACAACTCTGTATTTACTGCTTGTAACTAATAGTAGATGTGGTAACAGGAATTATATTCATATGGCAAATGAATACAACCTTAATGTGCACCATATGCAGAGCGGTGGGGTGATGTGCCAATATATCACATTTATTTACCTTGTTTGGTTGCAGAGAAAAAATGACTATACCATTCAGCCCATAGGCTATAGCCACATCAATGTGAGAACAGAAGAACTAATGATTTATGCTCTTGAATCGAAATTGAGTATCTTCATATGTAGGCTTTAATATTGCTACACCAAAAGAAAGTTGTTTCCCTAATACTTATACTCAGGAAATTTACTTCTACACAATTGCTAGAATCAATCTAAGAAAATACAGATTCCCTATAGTCAACTAACTATTGCTATGTAGGCTCACAAAGAAAATTTTGAGTATGTCTTCTTTCCCTTGAGAGACTGAATATACCCCAAAATTGTGAGTTACTTCCCTCGTTTTTTTTTTTTTTTTTTTTCCAAATCTGAAAGTGGGAATCTTCTGTTCTTAGAATGTTGCACAATCGTGTGTGTGTGTGAGAGAGAGAGAGACAGACATATTACTGTGGCACTACTAAGGATGCATTTAATTAAGACCTCCTGGAACAACATATTAGATTGCCTTTACCACCTTCCATAATGTCCGTTCAATTAGAGGAATTGTGTGACAGCTTTGTTTAATATGTACCTCACATTGTGCTTTAGATATTTCTGAGAATTTATGAAAAGAGAACCAATTAACATGAAATTCAATACTTTAATGACTGATGATCTCATTTACAAAAGAAAACTTACCCATTTTTTCTAGTTACCTTAGTTTCTATATACCATGTTCACTAATATGGTATGGCTTTACAAAGCAGCAATTTAGAAGTGTTATTAAATAATTTTTTAAAATTTACCTTCTTGGTCTTTTAACATTACCGTTACCTAATAAAGTATATGATTACATTTTATTTACTTGCTTGTTCTCACTCTGTGTGTGTGTGTGTGTGTGTGTCTCAGTAATTTTTCTCATGTTCAGAGGGAGTTGGTCAGACTTCAGAAGATTATAGATTTGAGGTATTTTTAGGTAGCAAAAAATCCTTAGGTATCTTTCTGCCATTTGGGGCTAAAGGCTGTATGACTTTTGTTCCTTTCAGCTTTTATTTTTTAGCTTATAATTTTCTACAACTGAGAGATTATTTTTTTATTTCCTTGGGGTGAGTGGGGTTAAGATCTGTTTTTAATAGCTCAAGATATGAAAACACTTTCTAGTTTTCACTGGGTGCCTTGCCTGTGTATCTTTAACATAGGAACCTTAAAAATGTTAAGGAAAAATACTACAAATAATATTTTGTAATTTGATTGTTGCTGTTGTTAGGTGCCATCAAGTCAGCTCCAACTCATAGCGACCCTATATACAACAGAACACTGCCCAGTCGCGTGCCATCCTCGCAATCCTTGCGATACTTGAGCCCATCATGGCAGCCTCTGTGTCAGTCTGTCTCGTTAAGGACCTTCCCCCTTTTCACTGACTCTCTTCTTTACCAAGCATGATTATCCTTCTCCAGGGACTGGTCCCTTTTGCTTTGATTAGTGAGTGATTTAAAGCTAGGTATTTAGGATAGACAGATTAAAATTATTCCCAATTTTAATTACTGTTGGTAAGTATTATATGTACTATTGCATATCAACAAATTGGAAAACTATTTCATTTCAATAAATTTTCTTACTGTCTGTATTCTCTTTTAGAGAGAGAATTTTACAGTTTTTATGCTATTTGATATCCATGTGTAGCTATGAGAGCTATATAGATGAACTAAAGCCAACATAAGCCCCTCTGTAGGGAATCAACAAATGAAAAGTATTGGTCTCATGGAAGTAGGAAAAAGTAGTATATTAGTTTAAAAAAAAAGCATATATGCCACTTATAAAGATACATTAATATTATTGACATAAAAGGATATGCTCTCTGTATTGCTAACTGTAAAAAAAATCACTGATTATGTCAAATCAAATTTTCAAGTCTGTATAGCTGTATGTATATATACATATTCTGTGTGCATGTTTACATAGAACAAAATCTGGAAGGACTGACAATAAAATGTTAGGAAGGGTTATTTAATGGTAGTGGTATTTAGAGGCAATTTTTCATTTTCTTCATAATTTACTAGATTATCTGATCTTTTTCATAATGAGTATGTGTTACGATAATCAGAGACAATGAAGGTATTTTAATTTCGGGAAAAACTACCTAATTATTATAATATAATTTCACTCTGTGTCCCTGGAATCTAAATACAAGATCTCTTTAGTAGTTTTATCAGAATTTTTATGGATTGCTCTGTTAGGGAAGGTTGGAAAGTCTAAGACAAGGAGGAATGGGAAATTTAAGTGTAATTTCTAGAAATTAAGGTATGTTTTCCTTGATGTGAAACAAAAGTAATGAGAACCATCTTGATTTGGCTTTTCTGAAGTATAGAATCAGATGTTACACTTTTGCAGAAAGGAGTGTCGGTAACAGAGGATGAAGATAAGCATTTTTGTGCTTCTGCTACCACTGCTACTACTATACGATACTCAATGGCTGCTCACTACATACCAGGCACCATACTAAGCAGTTCATATACTAAGTCATTAATCCTAATAATAGCCCTGTATTGTAACTATCATTAGTATCTTCATGTTATAGACGAGGCACAGAGAGATCATAAATATGCCATTATTAAAAAAGAAAACTGGGGTATGACACCAAATGTACACAAACTGTTGAATGTGAAACAAATTCTGCTCTATAAATTTGCACCCAAAGCACAATAAGAAAAAATAAAATAAATATGCCATTATTTTCTGCCCTGGGCTTCTAAGCTCCTACATCTCCCTACTAGAACCTACTCAAGGGAGGTCACATAGCTTGTTGTTGTTATGTGCCATCAAGCTGACCCCGACTCATAGTGACCCATTCTTGGGTTTCCGAGGCAGTTTCACTATGGAAGTAGATTGCCCCATCTTCCTTACAAGGAGTAGCTGGTGGGTTTGAACCGCCAGCCTTCTGGTTAGCAGTCAAGTGCCTTAGCCATTATGCTACCAGAGCTCCTAAGAAGAAAGGCTTCCCTGACCGGGAATTGAACCTGGGCCGCGGCGGTGAGAGCGCCGAAGCCAAACCACTAGATCACCAGGGAGCACCCTGTGTTCATCTCAGGTATTCTGGGCTAGAAGCCCCATTCTTAGCAACTAAACTTTACTGCATCTTTTATTTTAATTGGATTGTCAACTGTAGAAAATTTGATGGCAAGCCTATCACTAAATCACTTAGTATATGCAAGAGAGAGAGCTCTGTATATGCAAGGGAGCTCTGGTGGCATAGGCCTAAGGCATTTGACTGCTAACCAGTGATTGAAACTCACTAGCCACTCCTCAGAAGGAAGGTTGCACAATCTACTTCCATAGAGATACCACCTTGGAAACCCAAGGAGAGGTCACTATGAGTTGGATTCGACTCGATGGCAGTGAGTTTAGTTTTTTGGTTTATGTAAGAGACATACAGAAATAATTTTGTTATATGTCATGACTTTTTATTTTTTAACCATTGTAACATATTTTAGTGGTATACTGATAAACATATATACATATTCGTACTAATCCATTTTCTAATGTAGTCTTACAGGATGATTCTATTTTCATACACTTTTATACCTATATATCATAGAGAAAGGAGAACGTTTATAACTCAAAACTTAAGTTTCATTTATAATTGATATTTGTACCACTATTACCTTGTCTTGCATTTATAATTCTAACACTATTTACAAGAAGAGCTGAACAAATTTACTGATGATTGTCATACTCTAAATGTAGTTATGATTTTTAATATGTAACCCATATGTTAGGAGCTCTGGTGGCACGGTGATTAAGGCATTCAGCTGCTAACTAAAAGAGGGTTGGCAGTTCAAAACCACTAACCACTCTGAGGAAGATGAGGCAGTCTGTTTCTGTAAAGATTTACAGCCTTAGGAACCCTCTGGGGCAGTTCTGCTGTGTTCGACAGGGTAGCTATAAGTCTGAATCAGCTTGATGGCAGTGTTTTTTGTTTGTTTGTTTTTAACCTATATGTTTAATAAAATAAGCATTTCTTTTCACCAAAGAGATCTTAAAGATTTGGAGGGGGGCAGAAGCTATTGGAGGTGGAATGATGTCAACAAATTCCAGATAGTTTGTTTCTCTTTATATAATTAAGATGTAGTATTATAATTCCCATTGAAAAATTAGGACATTAATGAGAAAGGTTTTAAGAAACAATTTAGCAGCTAACCTCATTTCCGCTTCAGCACAACCATTTCCTTTCTTGATTTATCATTATGGTGAGGCACATGAGAAAGCATGGTATTCAGTGTTCACATGAATGTTTTGTAGTAATTAAAATGCAACAAAAACCATGTGCAAAATATAAGTATCCACCTTTAGGGAACAACTGCCATATATACTATGATATTCAGATTATCTGTTGTTTTTGACTAATCTGAGTACATTATATATTAAACAAATTTGTATTTTCTTTCAAAATGAGTACTCTATTGAAATGATTTTTTTAAATTCAGATTTCATCTTTTGTTTTACCTCTCAAAGAGGCTGGATGGCATTAGGTTTTACTAATGTAGAAAATTATCATGGTTGTTTTTATTTAAGAATTTTAAGAATTAATGTTAAATATTGGTTTGGTATACAAATTCAAATTGTAATAAGTAATTTGTACTTAAGTACAATTTTTTAAACCCACCACAATTATAAGTAATTGTAATATATATAGGTTTATAATAAGTTCAACAAAATCTCATGCAATAGCCATTTAAAATCAAATCATTTTCAAATACAAGACCATATTTTATTCCTTTGCCTCTTTGCATAGTGTGTATTACACATAATATATACCCAAGACATGTTGTTAAATGAATGAATGACCAAATGGAAAACAGATATGTGGCCTAGAAGTCATTTAAACTGAGTGCTAATTGAAAAAGAAAACTATTTCTAGAAAACTAAAAATAGGGTAATGTTGAACCCCACTTCATCTCATAATACAGTATTCAAAAAAAATGGTGAATGAATGAAGGGGCTTTGCTCTCTGCTAATAACAACATATTTAAATCACTAGTGAGAATTTTGCAGTGCATTTTTAAGTGAGTTAATTTTCTTAAGAGTAAGGTGATACCAAAAGTACCAAAAACTTTATTCACTTTTTAAAAAAGTAAACTTTTGCCAAACATGAATGCTAGGTCTGTTTTTACCTGGATTATTAATCCCTTTGCCTAAAGAAAACAGACATTTTGAAATAATACTTTTTTCATTAGATATTTATGAGCAGAATCCTAGAGAAATTACTATTTCCTCTTCTTTCTAGTGTAATTGTAAGTGGTTCTGAGTCCATCTGATGGAGAATTGAATGTTTATATTTAATGTTATGAGGGCACCAAAGAAGCACACTTAATAAAAACATGTGCTATTACTGCCTATTGGTATAAACATTTCACCTAATATTTTAAAGCATAGGTCCAATCTAAATACTAGGTGGGTGTTATGGAGATTGTGTGTTGTTTAGATGCAAGTTGGGTTGTTCAGATAGTCTCTCTAAGTTAGCAGTAACACTTGGTGTTATGTGCCAAGAAAAGCACATCAGTAAAAAAAAAAAAACCTGGTGTGCGCTGGCATTCGTGGCAGGATTTGGACTATCTTTAATCTCATTTGACTTGTTCATCTTCCTTTAAGGCCATCCATAAAGATGCACTGGGTATCCCTTTCAGCCTTTGGTTAGGATTTGCATCAGTAGTCATAAACCTGCTCTCTGGACAAAGACACCCTTTCCTTTGAAGTAACTGTTCAAGCTTTTCAAAGCAGTCCTAGAAGTCTGTCCTCTTTCTCTTTTTATTTTTCTTTAAGAAGAGTTTGAAGTGTAGACCCTTAAACCAGTAGCAGGATAAATTTTTCTTTCAGCATTATCGAAAGCCATGACAATTTTTTCAAGTAGCAAGACTTTAAAAGGTTCTTAGGGGAATCTGTTCTGCTTTATGGTCTAGCTTTCGGTAGATCCTACTATCTCAGAAAGCAAAAGTAAAGACTTTTTATATCCATTAGCCACTGCACATTTTTATCAAACGAATTAACCTGATATTTTTCAGAAGACTTTTTTCTGCTATTTATTCAGTTTAGAGACTTCAGTGAGAGATGGTGATAGCTTGAGATCTTTGAAAAAAAATAATACATGGGATTGTCTTTCTTGAAGTGAATGCCCCCCGCCCCAGGTTTTAGCTATTTGGGCTGACAAGTGGTTGGGAGGGGCAGATTTAGGTGACTGCTGGAAGGAGAATGAATTATATGATTCCTAGATTTCTAGGCTTTCAGAAGAAGTATGCACAGATATGGATGGGGTTTGGCCTTTCCTTTCTGCAGGATGATATCTCTTGGCTCTGCTACCATCCAGGATGATGTATAACAGCGTGACTTCTGAGAAATAGAAAGATAGGGTTGGTGAGCCACACAGAATCCCCTCTGCCCTGATTAATTTCATTCCAGGTGGTTCCCAAAATGCCTGCTGATCTTAAATAATTTGGACTCATTTGATTTAAATCCCACACCCTTTAATTCCACCTACCAAAGTGAAATTTTAGTATGTAAAACACTTGGTTTACTGGAATTTAGGAAAATCCAAGTGCCTAAGGCCTTTGACTGCTAACCAGAAGCTGGTGGTTCAAACCTACCAGCCACTCCTTAGAAGGAGGGTTGGGCAATCTACTTCCGTAGTGATACTGCCTCGGCAACCCAAGGAGGGGTAGCTGTGAGTCGGATCCGACTAGATGGCAAGTGAGGGTTTTTTTTTTTTTTTTTAGATTTTAAGTATACTTTCTGATCAAAAGAAAATGTGAACAAATGCTTGATTTGTACAGCAGACAAGTTTTTAGACAAGACTGGAAACAGCCTTTTTTTTTTTTAGAGGAAATTCTGTCCTCTCTGCCCTTATGTTGTTGTCTGTGGATTTTTAGAGACCTTTAGTATAGGTTTCTGTAGGTGAGGGACGTCAGGCAGTACAGTCTTGTTACTGGAAACCCAGGCATTGTTTGTGAAATCAGTTACCTGAAAAGAACGTAACAATCATAAATCTACCCTGATGCTTTAAATTTGTTTTTCTTTTTTTGTATTTTTGTGTTTCTTGAATCGTCTAACCTGCTTCCTGGATTAGGAAATGTTTTGCCAAACTTTGAAGCTGAAGTCCTATAATTGAAAGTTCTTTATTTAGAGAGCATGCCCTAGGGAAAGAAAAATCTTTTTTCAGTTTTGAAATTACTCTATGTGTGTCTCTCTGTGTGTTTTCAGATTTGTGGAGACAAAAAAATAAATTATGGATACAGTGTGCAGTATTGCAAATTGTATTTTGCAAGTAAAGCAGACTTATGAAAATCTCAGTGTTGAGTTTATAAAATGAATGTTTATATTTTAACCCACTTTCTAGGCAGGGTTGGTCATGAGGCTTCCTAAACTAACTTTATAATCAGAAAATTTTCAGTATTTCAACTTTTACATTAAAGGAAGAAATACAATAGACAGTAATCTCTCCCGATCTGCCCCTGAGAACATATTCTTAGATCTAAAACAAAAGTTAGCATTGACATGCTTAAATGATGATGTCCTCCGGGCCCCCCATTATCCATCTGCCCTTTGTTTACTTTGGCCTGTACTAAGATTGCTTTAAGTTGCCGTCAGTTTTCCTTTAACTTTCCCTTTCCACTGAGGACTATCAAGACTACTCAAGTTAAAACAGAAATCTCACCCCCAACCTCACAAAATGGTAACTTATGAAAACAAAAAGGAAACGATCATCCCCCAAAATATGTTCCTCTACATCTTAATGATCTTAATTGTTGATAAAAAGCTGTCAGTAGATATAATTATACAGTAATTTCAAAAATAACATTGTATTTCATGGAATGTAGAGCTTCTTGGGAAAAGCGGAAGCTATGAATCAGGGCTAAAGTATTTGTAAGGTAACTTCTTCAAACAGCATATTTTATTCTAATTTTTATGGCAAGTTTTATCTGTACTATAGTTAACTTTCTTATGAAGGTTAACTTATTCATTGGATTGCATTATTTACCCCCCCCCCTTTTTGGTACAAATTTTCCAAATTTGTGGACTTTTTAAGGGAGCAAAAAAGGAAGTCCGTATGACAAGTTCTTTCTGTTTTGGGAAATGTCAAGTAAACTTTCTAATTATGGTGGGATTCTCTTCAGAAATAAGTTTTTAAACTCAAATGAACCAAGCACCTTGTTCCACTGATCCCCTTGTCTGTTAACCTCAGTGCCACCAGAGCTCCTTTATCCCCTTGTTTTTCAATATGTCACTTGAAGCCTCCTTTTGTCACTAAGCACACAGGCGAGTTCCAGCTTCTGGACACATGCAGCTTAGCCAGTACAGTGAGGTTTGAGACAATGCCCCTTTGGCTTAAATCCCACTTGGAAGTCTTTCCAGGCACCAAAAGCCATGAAGAACATTGTGGTGGGATACCGGCTGCCATGAAATAACCACAAGCTCCAGGTGCAGTGGGGCTGGGAGCACCGAAACCAGGCCTTGCCTTCACAGTAAAGGTCCCTAACCTTCTCATGGTCGTGGATCTTACATTCACTGCAACCTACTCCTCCACCCCCAGTCCTCAGCAAAACATAAGTATATACATGTATTTTGTATGGAATTTCATAGAATCTATTGTGATTTTTGTTGATAAAACAATTTGGAGGCTTGATTAGGGTTTGTTTTTTTTTTTTTTTCCTGACAGTCAGCATTTGCCTTTTCAAATACAGTAGGTTTCTGACGGATTTCCCCTCATCTGACAGATTTGTCTCCTCAGAGGAGACAGCTCCAAGTGTAGCCAGGTGTCTGGGGTTAGGACAACTTATTCTTTTCCCCAGAGTTCCACAGCTGGTGGTATCAGCCTACTTTCTGGGCATGTTTACTCCTTTTTGATTACACAGTATCATTCATCAGCCATACTACGAAGCCAGTCCAAATTAAAATAGAAGATTACCATCAGAATCCTGCTCTCTAGTTGCATTTATAAAGGCTTTTTTGTGTCTTTGTCCTTGGAGACTACATTGTAGAGGATTACTTTAGTCTTAAAAAAGTAATCCGTAGGCTAAAGAGAGAGTCCAGTTCATCCTTGTGGCTTGGGAAAGATCAAGCCACAAATCAAGCTCTGGTAGCCTAGTGCCTAAGGCACTTGACTGCTAACCAGAAGGCTGGCAGTTCAAACCCACCAGCCACTCCTTGGAAGGAAGATGGGGCAATCTACTTCCATAGTGATACTGCCTCATAAACCCAAGAAGGGGTCGCTATGAGTCGGGTCCGACTCGACGGCACGTAACAACAACAACAACAATCATCTATACTGGGGTCATTCATGAGGTGGGTTCCTTATCAGCCAGCCAGTTTTCTTTTCATTTGGGACTGCAACACAGGGTGACTTGTATTTTTCTACCTGAGAAAAGGTTTTCAAACATTTCCTATTATTTGAATATTTCTACTTTACTCCTCCACTCCACTCCTCTAATTTTCAATCACTATCGTAGAATTACCTGTAAGGTTTGTTTTATTGGTGCTTCTTGTTTTTTTTTGTTTTCTCTGGTCATTGAATGAACCATAAAGAAATACACTCTGTGAGATCTATCAGGGAAATACGTATGCTTAGTAAAGTTTTAAGAGAGGAGCTATTGAGATATCATGAGTCCTAGTCCTAGTCCAGACTGCCTTCATTATGACAGGCGTCTTGGTGGCCCAAAGAGGTGAAGGAGCTTTTCTTTGAAATGTGAATCACGCTGAAGTGTCCCTGCTTTTATAACTTTCCAGCATAAATTATCTAATCAAGGGGTTCAATTTTATCATTGGAAAGTGTCTAAGGCATTTTAAAATGCAGATTCTATCTTATTAAACCTTTGAGTTTTCAACTATGCTTGATAATTAAGTATTACTTGCAATTTAGCAACATATGGTCCTCAAAATCAGAGTACAGCATCCAGCATGGATCTAGTACATTTTTGGACAAATGTGTAATTAAAGCTTTAATCATGATGGGAATTAGAAACAAGTTATTGATTATTTATGTCTGTGTAGAGGGAAGTGGGTAATACGCTGTATTGACTTTTTTTTTTTTTTTTTTTTCTACAGGTGAGACCACTACTCCTCGGGCCATCCTGACAGGCCACGACTGTGAGATCACCTGTGCTGTGGTCTGCGCTGAGCTGGGCCTGGTGTTAAGTGGTTCTAAAGGTAAAGCTCAATACCTTCATATAATATATGCATTTCTTGTGTCTTCTAGCAACAAATTACCAAAGATGAATTTGATACCATTTTCAGTAAAGCTGTGTGATTATGGTAGTCATCAGCCACATAGGGCTATTTAAAATTAAGTCAATTGAAACTTGCAGTTTCTCCATGGCACTTGCCCTGCTTCCTATGCTCCATATCCACATGTGGCTAGTAGCTACTGGAGAAGCACAGATACTAAACATTTCCATCATCACAGAAACTTCTGTTGGACAGCACTGGTGAGGTTAAAGAGTGTAAGGTGTTTTATGAAGACAGCCCATAATTGTCACATTTCTTTGAGGCAGAAACAAGGGTATATGTCCTTCTGAACTTTGTCTGGACTGGACTCCTTCACACACTGGAGTGGCAACTCTTGACCAAGGCTGTTTTAACCTCCAAATAGCAGGCTACCCAGGCCCCAGAGTGACACTGAGAATGTCACTGTGAGCTGATTTGCCCTAGTAGTATCAGCATACATTGAAGCCAAAGATATTAAGCGACCTTTCCAAAAGCACATGCAGCAAATCAGGATCTGACCAGAGCTGTTTCCAGTTCATTGCTTATTCCATTGTAATAGTCTGTCCATCTCCCTTCTGTGCTTTGAGCACAAATGAAAGGCTTATGTGGGGGGAACATGAGTATTTGAGGCACCTTCCCTGTGTCCTGTCTAGTAGTAGCTAGACTACTACTTAGTCTAGCTAAAAAGCCTTATTAAATATTCAGAGGATCATGTTTCAAAATTGAGTTGGTCAAAATACTGATCAAGTGTAATAATGACAACTGATTTTTGTTTTTCCTTATACTGAGCAATTCCATACATGCAAATCCACCATGAGTTCATGGGCTGTGTGCAGTCTGAGTCAGCATATGTAGGATGAACCTTCATGTTACAGGCAGCCCTTGCTTTGTACAGTGGTACAGGACCATAAAAATGACCATTGAAACTGGAGCCACACAAAGTGATCTCCATAATCAATATGAAAGTGTATGCTTGTTCCATGACCTTGTAAAAAATTCTCAACACATTAAAAACACTCAGTTATAAAGGTATAGGGATGTTTTTAAAATAGTAAAATTCAAGTTTATTTAGTACACTGTTATTTAAAACATTAGAAAAATTGAGAATTAAAAGGGTTTTCTTTCTGCAAAACATAAACATATCAGAGTAGAGTGAACAGTGCTTGCCTCCTTCTCATGGTATAACTTATGATGTAGAGCAAGCATCTTTTCTGTACCTTGGCAAAGGTACAGACTCCTAAGTTTGGATCCACTTCCAACATTTCATCCTTTATGCTTTTAATGTTGTGCAGTGTCCCCTAGATTCCTTTAATGCAAAGTCTTTTGCTGGCATCACTTCTGGGACTTCTTTAACATTTTTGTTACAAGCACTTTCCTCATTTATGTTGATAAGTTCACCTTCACTGATTTTCTCCAGCAATATATTTAGTCTCATGAATGGTGACAGTGTCGACATTCCTACAGTCAGCTATTTCTCCTGTAACTCCATTCATGTTCAATGTGAATTCCACTTTTAGCATTATCCCTTTTCATTTCTTTACTGCAGTTTCACTTTTGCTGGCCAATTCCCTCTTTTGATTATCTATCTTTATAAAATGTCATGTAGGTTTATCATTAGGAGACAAGGAAGCAATACAGTTATATGCTCTGCTGTCTGTGCAGTAAGTGAAGCTTGCTCAGTGACCAGTCACCAACAAACTTTGAAAGAAGTGATGTGATTGGTCGCCAATCATAATGCGTATCTGTTACTTACATAGTGATTTGTGGGCTAGTAGACTAGCAGCCAAGTTTGTACTTTGTATAGTCATTGAATTTTCCAATCATATTGTCAGAGGACTGATGTTTAAAGTTTGATAGCTGAAGTAGAGACATGTTAGATGCCTGCAATGGAAGAACTGCTTCATGTATTTCTGTTTGAGCACCCCTGTTTTCAAAAGGGCATGTAGGCACATGGGGAGTGGGTAATGATTTCATGTGGCCAGGGGAGTAGAAGGGTACTTGCCCCCAGAGACCGCTCTTGTCTGACTCAGATATCCCTTGGAACTTACTCATCACAAAAGCAATCACTGTTACCTACCCCTTTGCTTTGCACATAGCAGACACTCAATAAACATAAAACTAATGTGTATGGGTTTTTCAGCAGTTACCTTACCTACTCAGGCGTCTCAGCCTGGGGAGCTGGGAGTGGTGGATGCCGTTGCTCATTTTGGGGGACAGTGGGCAAGTGGATTTAGTTGTCAAAGAGAAGCAACAGAAGGCTCTCTATGTGAATTTATTTGGGGGACTACCAGAGACCTCCTTTCAATGTGGAGTAGCAGTGAGAGGGAAGAATATGTCAAAGCCTAATCATAAGAGCCACAGGAAGCAGCAGAACTGAAGAAATGAATCAGAGAAAGGGGCGTAGGCCTCCAGAGCGGCCCTTACAGGCTCTCCCCACCGGGCCCACAGTGCTAGTAGCGAGGGAGGCCTCTGTGAGAGCAGGAAGAGGTTATAGTGCCTAAGGGCAGCCTCATGTTTGCATGCATCCCAGCCTTCCTTGAAGCTGCTCTAAGGTTTGAAATTTGTCCTTTTCTCTCTGAATTCCTCCCGTTTGTCTCAGTAATTGGCATAATGAATTTCGTAAAGTAACTTCCTACTTCTTGAAGAAGGGTGAACTGGAATGAGTATGACTTGGCTCTCTGTTCTCCCAAGTGGAAGGTGAGATCTGGCAAGAATGAAGAGGAAATTTTACAAAATCGTTTGTGTTTAAGATCTATATGCTTTTAAGGTTTTCTACAACTGTTGTGTGGCACTTTAATTGTGTTTGACATGTTCTTAAGATTCAGATCACATGTGTCTGTTTTCTTTACCAAAAATTAATTTTGCCTTTTACGTCTTTTATCAGAAGGACCGTGTCTCATACATTCCATGAATGGAGACCTGTTGAGAACCCTGGAGGGGCCTGAAAATTGCCTGAAACCAAAACTCATTCAGGCTTCAAGAGAAGGTCACTGTGTCATATTCTATGAACACGGCCTCTTCTGTACATTCAGTGTGAATGGAAAACTCCAGGCCACTATGCAAACAGATGATAACATAAAGGTGAGTGCACTGTAGAATTTTCAGCATTCTAGATTTTTACCTTCAACTGTGGAACGTGAGAAGGTATAGAGTTCACTGAAGACACCTGTTTTTAAGTTGTGGAGGGCCTCTTTCTCATGGCAACAGAAAACCCTCATGTAGCACTTGGACAACGTTTGTCAGCCCACAGACCACAGCATGTCCCAGCTGTGCTGAATGCATTGCTCGTCCAGGATACTTCACCTGTGAGATCACTTAGTGAAGCTGATGATGACGTTTCAGAAGAGAGGTTTTTTTCTAAGGGCCTGTGATGCCATCCTGGGTAACTTTTAGTGGTACTGCTCTGCTCAGTTTTTGTTGTTTCTTAAGAAAATTCACTGCACACTGTTGTTTTCTGAGCACCAAAGCTAAGATTAGGTTACACCTAAAACTGGCTCCTCTTTATTGAATAGATGGAAGCAGCAGGAACTATGGCTATTTCGGATCAGCGTCTCATTTCAGGTTTCACATCCTCATAGACAACAAGAGCAACACTTAAGAAGTTAAGGGGGTAGGGCTTCAGATTGTCATGTATATTAATCCGCTGCCATCGAGTCAACTCTGACTCATAGCGACCCTAAAACAAACAAAAAACAACAACAAACTCACTGTGCCATGGAGTCGGATCCACCTCACAGCCACCCCTCCTTGGGTTTCCGAGGCAGTATCACTATGGAAGTAGATTGCCCAACTTTCCTTCCAAGGAGTGGCTGGTGGGTTTGAACTGCTAGCCCTCTGGTTAGCAGTCACATGCCTTAGGCACTACATTACCAGGGCTCCCAAAGGGCAGAGTAGAACTGTCCCATGGGGTTTCCACAGCTGTAACTCTTTACAGAAACAGACTGCTTCATCTTTCCCCATGGAGCAGCTGGTGGGTTCGAACCACCAACCTTTTGGTTAGCAGACAAGTGCTTAACCATTGTATCACTAGAGTTTCCTCACAGACGTAGTATGGGCTCTTGGTTTTATCATTGTGATCTATATTTAGGTTTTTCATTCCTTAATATTGCCTGATGCCAGGAATTACCTGGAAACAGGGTGGTCAGACTCGATCTGGGAAACTAGGAGAATTTATGTCATTCCAGCCACCCTGGGTCAAGTGTAGCAAGGAGTGAAAAGTCCAGAGCTGACCCTCCTCCTACCCCCAGGGTTCCCTCACTGTACAAGCGCGTCCCCGTGCCCATTCTGGAAAATGATCAAAACACCAGGGAGCTTAGAGGTGAGAAAAGACGGCTCTTGAAAAAGCACTCTTAAAATGACAGTCCTTCCTCTTCAATCTTTTATACTGTGGTGCAAATGATGCCATATCCCAGATGGGCCACTGGGATTACCATTCCTTGTGCACCACAGGAAAAATGACCATGTGATCTGTTCCCATAAAGATTATAGCCTAGGAAACCCTGTGGGGAAATTGTCTGTCATATAGGGTCACTATGAGTTGGAATCAACACAATGGCAGTGGGCTAATATGAGTCAGAATCGACTCAACAGCAATCAACAACATACTGCTGCTGGGTCCCAGGACTGATTTCTTAATTCAGTAAGCTGCTTCCTTTCTCTCTTCCTCCACTTCTCTGACTTTTCTCCACTGCCTGTTGCCTGCCTCCTCTACAAGGGCATATACACCGAGCTACTCACACTCATTTTCCCCTGCCTTCCCATAATACTTCATTTAAACCAAGTACACATCAGAGGGTTTCTTTCCTTTTCTTTACAGTACAAATGTTGATAATCTGTCACTTGCAGTTGCGATTATATTGTCAGCTACACTAATAAATCTGTAAAATAATTTGAAATCCCTTGCTGGCTGAAACAATTTCTGTGGCATTTCATTTAGTACCAAAGGCTCTGGGAAGTTCCTTAGGCCGTAGGAGGGAGGCTTTCTGCAGACTACTTGTACACACATGCTTTCTCTCTCTGCCCTGTAGCCATTGTTTTTCCCTCTAATATTTCCCACTGGATTTTAGGCTTAAATAATCCATTGCCTTTTTCCTAGCACTCCTGCACTTTATCATACTAAGTTGCAAGTGGCAACTGTGTGATTAAAGCGAGCTTGCCTAAAATGAGCACAGCCTGCCCACGGCTCCAGAGACTGACACTTTCACAGCTGCCTCGGGAAGGAAGGAAGGAAGGAAACCGCAAGTTGGGAATATGAGACAGCACAGAGCAAAAATCTCTGTCTCCATCCTCCAGTCTGAGCCTATATAAGGAAAGGAGACCATGGAAACAAATTAGTCATCAGCTCAGACCAGAAATCAGGTTTCTTTGAAATACCAAGAACCCTGCAGGCAGGCAGGCAGGCAGGCAGCCTGGGGAACCTCAGCACTAATCAAGACTTCCCACCTGTTTTTATTTTAAATGCCAGATTGTTCAGTGGCGTTCTGGTTAACGGCATATCATAGTACATCAACTAGGCAATGTTTAGATGTCTTAATGAATAACTTAAATTTAAGTAGGCAGCCTGCACAGAACAGCAAAGTTATTTTATCCTAAACAAAGGCTAACCACTATTTCACCCATAGGAATTCATTTATTTTCTTTTCCTGAGGCTATGTTTTGGGATATGGCCGTCCCCAGCAGACTGCTGTGGCCTGCTGGTATGCTGTCTGCTCAGCTTCTCTGAAATCGAGTGCAGCTACAGTGTTGTCCACGGCGCTGGAGTGCAGAGGACAAGATAATGCATCTTGGGGGCCCTCTTAAGATCTCTCATCAGCCCAACCTGGATGCTGAGAGGGGTGTTAGTTAGAATGAAGAGCAATGTGACTGCTGGGTTGGGCAGAGGGTAAGAGCCGCTCAGTTAGCCTGGCTTTTGCCTCCAGAGGATTTCTTCAGTACCTAACCACAAAGACCAACAAAATATTTTTTTCACTCGCAGGCACCTGACTTATTAAAACGTTTTGGATGCTGATAAATATATGGTCCTTAAAATTTAGGCTTTTTGTAATTCCAGATACAACCAAGATCAGAGATTATGTAATAGAACAAAGAGTTAAAAGATTAATGGTTTTAATCTATATTTTCATAAGCATTTATCCACTAAAAAGCCTCAAGTATAAAACTCAAGTGAACCACAACCTTAAGGTTAATGGATGTTCATCAGCTGAATTTTATAAGTGTAGCAAATAATTATTTGTCATAGACTTCATTGCAATTCCCAGATACCCCCTAAAGAGTCTCCCATTTGTGAAATGAGGAAAAAGGATTATGTTTACTTATATTGAAAAATCTTAATACAGGTATGAGTCGCATAACATCCATTCAGGCAGTGTCTGTGCCCATATATGCTCAATGTCCCCTACTTTTTTTTTTTTCCCAAAAAAAGGAAAGCAGCTTTCCTATTTATTTTTACCCCCTAATTGTTTTAAAGACCCTTAAAACCCATTTCCTCCACCTCCCCCTCTCCTGGCTTCATTCACCTGCCCAGCAGGGTAGATTAGACACTTACGGCAACTAGACTAAAACTCTGAAAGCAGAAGAGTATAATTTGCAAAATTTAGGCATTTTTTTTCCTGGCTTGCTGACAGAATTTATATTTTTCTATGTTCACTGTGGTCAGGTGGCCATATGATTATTATCTTAATGTACTTGGAAAAGAAGTCTTGGAGAGAAGAAGAGGGGGTAGGGAAGGACCTTTTCTATCCAGGTGGGCAAACTCACTCTGTAAAGGAACAGAAAATAGTTCAGGCTTTGCTGGCCATATAGCTTCTGTTACTCCTCCTCTTGTAAGCAGCCACAGAAGAATAGATGTGGCTCTGTTCCAATAAAACTCTATTTATGGACACTAAAATTTGAAGTTCTTATAATTTTCATGTCACAAAGTATTTTTTTCCAACTATTTAAAAATGTAAAAACAAATAGCCACACAAAGACCTTAGCTTACCAAGCCCCCTCTTTTAGATGCTTGAAGCAGCAAAGTCTGTGTTGACCCTGCTTGCCCAGTAGGGCACAAAGAGACAGGGAGGCTAGACTGGCCAGCAGCAGCCCTGGCTGAGCACGCTCAGCCCTGAGTCAAGAAGAAAGTACTCAGCCTGGGCCTCACCACCCTGGGTGGGGTGGTTCTCCACCAAGTCGTCTTCCCAACTGCTGTAAAATCCAGTAGGCCCAGGGAGGTGCTAAAGCTGGTGATCTTCTACAGTGGGGCTGTACGTGTTGTTGGGGATGTGATGTCCGCTAGTGCTGTCTGCCCAGCTTGCCCAGCTGTGGTACAACACGAGGTCACCGTATCAACGGGAGAGAGGAGAGAGGGAGAGAGAGGGAGAGATAGAGAGAGATAGAGAGATGCTCAGGAGGCTCTTCAGTTTAGAGGGTTTGTCCCTGTTGAAAACATGTACCATCAGGTAGCATCTGTAGAGCTGAAAGGGTCTGCCTTCTCATCCTTAAAGTAAACAAAACTGAAGCACTGCCTAACTTTTTCCATTTAATTTTTGAAAAAATGGCAGGTCTTCCACAACTCAGGGTTTCCTATAAACTCCTAAGGCACACACACAGACACACGCACACACACTCTCTTCTCCCCACACTGAAGTAGCTGGCATCATGTAGGAAATTAATCAACCACAGGATGGAGCCTGGAGTTGTCCTTGAGCCACAGCTTCACTGAACATCGCTGTGTCTCGTAGGCCATGCAGCTGAGCCGGGACGGGCAGTACCTGCTCACAGGAGGAGACAATGGTGTGGTCATGGTGTGGCAGGTGTCTGACCTCAAGCAGCTCTTCACCTATCCAGGCTGTGATGCCGGGATCCGGGCCATGGCTCTGTCTTATGACCAGAGGTAAGATGGGGCTCATGGGCCACAATGGTGATCCTCACAGCTGTGAGGGGAATTTATTTTAATGGACTGATGGATGAATTGGGTTGTGGGAGTCACCTATGCAATCAAAAGAGCCAATGAAATGTTTGGGCTTCCAAGGACACTTTTTTGGAAGTGTGGTATCTTTTGGATAGCACTGATACTCTTAGACAAAGGTTGAGCAGCTCCAAGGGAGGTGCCTCTAAACATCTCGTCTTACTGCTTTCATCTCATTATCCCCACTGCCACCTTCTCAAGGATAGGAGCCAGCAGCAGCTCTGTCTTTAGTGTCATGTCAGTGAGTCACTGTGTTTTGAGGACTAGACCTCCACCTAGACCATAATGGACACAGCACAGCCCTCTAGAGAGGACAGCCCAGCTCAAATCATGGCCAACTCTCAGCTTTCTCACACTCCATCAATAACCTGCCTGTCAGAGGTGGTCTGTCACCTGTTGTGTGCTACTGTTTTCACAAGCAAACAGTTTGAGACTCTGATTCTTTCCTTTGATTCTGACCTAATGTGAAGGACAGGCCTGTCCAGGCCCGCCCAGCTCCCTTAGAAATGGTCAAGTCTACTCAAGTTTCAGCGGCTCATCCTGCCCTCCTGTCCACACTGCCCCTTTCAATGAATAAAGCAAGTTGTGGCTTGGGTCCTTGTGGAGCATCAGGAGGAGGCAACACTCTGAGCTTCCTCAGGATGGTGTTTAGTCATCAACACTGCACACCAGTTCTCACAAATGTAGATCTTACCACCACCACCTCTGTTAACCTTGTGGACCTGGAGAGGGCAGTTCTCGCTTTACTGGCAAGGCCCTAGGAAAGGAACAGGCTTGTAAACCTTCCATCTGCTCTGTGCTTCCCTCAGGTGCATCATTTCCGGCATGGCCTCGGGAAGCATTGTCCTCTTCTACAATGACTTTAACCGGTGGCATCACGAATACCAAACCCGCTACTGATGAGTCAGCCACGTTGGCCCTGCCCCACCACTGGGCAGGGGAAGTACCCCAGCATCGTTCTCTTAGAAATAGCTATTACAACTGAATGTAACTTAAATTTGCTCTAAGAAGCAAAATATTTTTTAAAGTTAATTGCTATTTTTGTAGCCTTTGCTTGACTTTTTTGGGGGGAATAGCAAAGCAGAAAACTGGCTGCTGGGTTCTGTAGTTTTAAAAAAAAATCTATATTTTTAGTCATAATGAGAAGTCTATTTTCACCAATTATGGAAACTTACAATGAGGCGAGAAAGCCCACTAATTCTAGCTATATTATGAAGAATCATTTCCCATTTATCTGTAATCTTGAGAAATACATGATTTTTACCATAGGGAAATGGGTTATGATACTGGGATGGGGGCTTTTATGCTGTACTTTGGGTCCTGTATTTTTTCCAAAATTATTGTACTTCTTCAGCACTGAAACTCCTGGGATTTAAATAGTAATTAATGTTAAAATTATGGTAAATGTAATTTAAAACATCTCAGTGAATTATTTCTATCACTATTACTGTTTAAGCATGTTTTAGACTTAGGAAGTTATGGTTTGAGGGAGGTATTTTATCGTGTGGTTAACCTTAAAGAATCTAATGTTATAGCAAGTGTGAAATATCTACTCTTTTCCTGATCTGTCGTCTTCATAGCACACCAAAATGAAATGACGGAAATGTTCTTGGACTCACTTTCAAAGTTAATGCAAGTACCAAAGCTCACCCCTGAGGGCTGGCTGTGGCTGTGAGCTGAGGCAGAGCCGTCTGGACCATGCACACCCCCACCCTGGGTTTGCGAACAGACGCCACCAGGTGCTGTATTAAGCAATGCCCATTTCACTTTCTATTTGCTATTAAACTATCTACACCATCCTTTTGATTAGCAATTTGTACTAAGAAACAATGTTATTTTGGTGTTGTAAACTTCTACTTTTGTAGTAGATTGCTGTGTGGAATTCTGTGAAAAATATTTGAGAAAAGGTCTGTACTGCATAAATAAATTCTTTGTATGTTGTGAACTTTGAGTTGAAACTGACATTCCATCTCTCTTTCTCTTGCAACTTAAAGAGGTCTCGATTTTCTTACCCTATACATTCATCTATTCTTCAAAAACAAAGATACAGAATGGAAAAACTCAGGTTGACAGGAACAGTAAATAAAATGTAATTAAATTGCTGGAAATAACTTTTTCACTCTTAACTTTTAAACATTGATAAGATAATAGTTATTTGCAGAGATAGTTGTGATCAATAACCAGTGAGAGAGAGGTTTTCCTGAACAAATGCAGGAAGCTAGCCTTCTCTGGCTGAAGCCTCCATCTTGTTTGATTTCCCCAAATAGGAAAACTAGATCTGTGTCTGAGAAGTAACTAAATAAGGAACTTAATATGTCATTTCATCTAAGATGTACCATTATTTGATAAACCATTAAGAAGGAAAACAGGTAAGTACAATGTCAGAGAGAGGGATAGAAAGTATCTTCTCAGAATCAAATATCCTAAGTTATTGGCAAGTTAACTGACCCAACCTCCTCACCAGTGTTAACTCTTAGGTGATATTTTAGAAACTTTAGTGAAAATGGTAGAAGAAAATCAGCAAAACCTAAGTCATATGTCAGTCATGATACTTACCTCATCGTAAGACTCCTAATGCAAGGTTAATAAGCAGCTTCCTTGTGGAACCTAGAAATACTCAGTGCTGCTACTTACAAAACATATATCCTACAATTATGGAAAATTAAGTAAAACACAACTAATTCTTCATGAAACAATATAGCTGACATCAACACATATCTTATGATAGAATCTGTTTAGTATGGTATTTTTTTAGGACTTAATATTCACTTATTTTATCCAATTTTAACTCCTCTAAGTAAAAACAAAACCATTAATTCAAAAGAATGTAAAGCAATGGGGGGAAAAAATCAAAGTAGGGGTGATTTGGGGATGAAACGGAATGACCCAGAAAAAAAGGGAAATGGTGGCACATCGGTAAGTGGAGCAGCTGTGAAAGTGCAGTGTGTTTGGTTCCCATACTGTAATTTAGGCTGGTGTAAAACCACATCACCTCAAGAAATTAAGATTTTACTCCTAGTACTGACGCTTCTGCAAATATAACCAATCCCGTCCTTAAGACTCTGCAGTTTAAGACACGCTGTTAGATCTCTGGGGGAAAAGCATGAGAACCTAGAAAACAGAGTGTGAAAATCTGACAGCCACATGCGTACAAACTTGTAGACAAGTCACCCAAGAAATCTTATACCTAAAATATGCCATTTTTTAAAATAAAGTACAGTAATAAAAAGAAACTAATTTGTTCCTTGAAAGCACATCACATATTCAGTACTACTTATCAGCATACAAAACAAGAAGATTCAAAATGGCCTACCTGGGAACTATGAACAGTTCAAGGTAGCACAGCAGGCCAAGAGCTAATCACCTGGGGCTGCTCTTTAGTTCAGCTCAGAGCACAACACATGATGCCAATGGCCCCATCACCACCATCAGATGGGCAGTAAGATGGCAGTGGCCACATGGCTATTTTTTGCCATCGAGTTGGACCCGACTCATAGCAATCCCTCCTTGGGTTTCTGAGGTTAGTCAAGTTTATATGAGAGGGCCAGGGGATGCCATAATGCAGTCAGACCCAGAGCACCACGTGTAGCTCTCTTCAGTGAGCCTTGCAGCCTGAATGGCAGACTTCCCATAGCTTCTCTCAGCAAGCAGGATTGAATTCAAACTGCCTGCAGCAATTGAGCTCTTCCAAGATCCTTACAGGTCAGGATAGAAATTTTCATTACGTATCTTTGATACATTTTTATTGGGTATAATTTCAAGAACTGGCCATGCAAATCAGGAGCCTAGCATGGTCCTGCTGCATCATTGCTGATGTAAACAATGATGTAAAGAGGTTCCTTGTCAATCAAGCAGGACTTTAATCTAAGCAGTTGAAGAATTTTTGCTAGTTCCTTGTATGTGCTGGGAGCTCTGGTGGTGTAGTGGCTAAGACACTTGACTGTTAACCAAAAGGCTGGCAGTTCAGACCCACCAGCCACTCCTTGGAAAGAAGATTAGGCAATCTACTTCCATAGAGATACCGCCTCAGAAACCCAAGGAGGGGTTGCTATGAGTCGGATTCAACTCAACGGCAGTGCGTTAGGGTTTTGTGTGTGTGTGTGTGTGTGCGTGTGTGTGTGCGGCATATGGAGTAGCAGCTAGTCCCACAACCTCACTTCACATAAAATCACATTAGGCAAATCACACAAACACCGAAAGAAGGAAGACAAGCCTTAAATTTCAAAATCGGCGTATCTCCTCCCCCCCCCCATTGCAGTCAGTCAAGTTGATTCCAACTCATGGCAAGTCCACAAGTGAGAGGAGAACCGCAGAGTTTTCAATGGCTGTTTTTTGCCAGGCCTTTCTTTCCAGGTGCCTCTGGTAGACAGAAACCTCCAATTTCCGGTCAGCATTCCAGCATGTTAATCATTTGCACCACCCAAGGACTCCCATAAACATCAGCAAATGAGAGCCATGCCCCTACTTCTCTAACTGGCTATTCCTGCCCTACAAGCGGTTTGCAGGGGAAGCCAGGATGCTGCAGTATTTCAGAACTTCCCACTTCTAAAAAGGAAGTACTCAGAACCAAACCAAACTCACTGCCATCGAGTCACTTTCAACCCACAGTGACCCTCCTCCACGTTGGGTTTCCAAGGCTGTAAATCTTTGTGGAAGCAGATTGCTTCACCTTCCTTCTGCGGAACGGTTGGTGGGTTCAAACCACTAATCTTTTGGTTAGCAGCCAAATGCCTACTATACCACTGTTGTTATTGTTGTTGTGTGCCATCGAGTCAAACCCGACTCATAGCGACCCCTCCTTGGGTTTCCGAGGCAGTATCACTACGGAAGTAGGATTGCCCAACCTTCCTTCCGAGGAGTGGCTGGTGGGTTTGAACCACCAGCCGTCTGGTTAGCAGGCAAGTGTTTTAGCCACTATGCTACCAGAGCCCCCGGGGATGGCCTCAGGGCCTCGGGCAGTCAGCTGCCACACCCAAGGCTGGCGGTTCAAACCCACCGGCTGCTCCCCACCAGGTAGACTATACCACTAGAACTCCTTAATGTAGTACTGGGAACTCCTTTTAAGTTAGGTAGCTTGCATTGTGTTTCCTTGGGATAGCTCTGCTCTAGAGCTCTGTCTCCAAGTTGACAACATTCATTAGTCCTTGTTCACTATGGTTCATCTGCCTGAACCATGCTGTCTCCTACTTCAGTTTTCCCCATCGTGTTCATGGAGATCTTCTGGAGGACGTTTTGCTAAATGCATTCAACCCATATATTCCTGCCATAGTAGAACTTTTGGGAAAAATAATTAAAGAGACTCCTTTGGTACAACTGCTGAACCCAGAAGGCCCCCCACCATGGCTTTGTGAGTCAATCTGAAGCCAGAGTTCTAGTAGCCTCCAGGAAAATCTTTAACCAGAAACGTTTTAGTGTCGGTAGTGCTAACAGAACTTTTGTAATTCTAAACACTCCTTAGGGCCTTTATCTGCCCTCTAGTCTCAGCAGGTATCAAGGAACTTCCTCCGAACTCAGCACGCATCACAAAAGCCATCCGGATTCAGCACGTATCAGAGATTTGCTCGGCTCCTGAAAGTCTTCCACATACCTGAGCCTTGCATCCTCCCTAGATAATATTTTCCTAAATGGACTTTGAAGCCGGGGGTGGGGTGGGGGTGAGGGTGGGGGTGGGGGGGTTTCTTTACATCCCCCAACATCTTAGATCGCTGCCCTAAATTCCTTCGCAACAACCAATCATCTGTATCCTCTCGCCCTGGTGCTGCTCCACCCCATAATTTTCCATAAATTTGTGACTATACCGGGGCACGGGGTCTTTTGCTCAAGCCACCGATCTGGTAAGGGCAAAGACCCTAACTTAAGTTAGCTAATAAACTTTCCTATTGCTTTTGCATTGTCGTGTGTTGGCATATTCCTCGCCGAGCAACTCCTTCATAACCTGGGCACAACAGCTTTAGCAGGTGACCATTTCCTTTTTTTAACCCCCATTTCATCAATTTCTTTAGACGTTGATCCTCAACTCCAGTTGGCAAATGAACATAGAACAGGCACATACCATTCTCACTGAACAGTATCTGAGGACCCCAACAATTAAGTTCCTGGATTGAATTTGCATCCTGAAAACAGAAATAAGAACTCAATAGATGTTTGCTAAACAAGTAAGCTTGTGGTATTGGCACACTGGTTTAGGATTGTGAATTTGCATGATCCCTCACTGCAGGCCTGGATTTCTCCTGGGTAACAGAAGACAGATAAGTAAAATCTAAACCTAAACCTTGGTTCTATCTCCTGGGTCTAGGACCTTGGATATGTTACCTAGCTTCTTGCTTTAACACCTCATCCTTTTCCAGGTTTCTGTAGGAATAAGGTCATTACAGAAGGACTTGGAGGCAGTGCTAGCATACCCCACTAATGATGTCACCTGTCTACATCACATCCTCACTTACCATGTCCTAGGCCATCAGGAGTGGCACAGAGGAAAGTAGCCTGCACTGTACCAGTGACAGATGCTGTTCTCCTGTTTAAGTCTTTAGCAGATATCTTTGAACCTCACAGTTCAGGGAAGGATCAGGTTTCAGGCTCTGATCAGTGCTGGAGTCCTCAGTCCATCACAGTTTTTGTTTATTTTGTTTTCTTCTTCTTCCTTTACATTAGCTTTTCCCTTCATGAACAAAACAATTTCCCTTGGAAGCTAAGACAATGGCTACTCTTTGAACAGTGGAGAGACAAGCAAAACATTCTAGACTTACACATCACAGCTTTTCTGAAACTGCCCTCCTCCTGCCGCTTGTCCCTGCCTCAGCAGCCCCACTGGTCCTGGCCATAGCTAATTGGATCAGGGTCAATACCATCCCACAGCCTTGGCCAATGAGATCGTCTCACTCCTTCAGCAATTTGAACTAAGAGATTCAGGACCTAGTCAGATGGAGTCAAGTGCTGGCGTTCTAAGCCCTTGAGGAGTTGGAGACAAGAGACAACTTTCAGGGTAAGTCAGAACCACAGGCAAGCAGATGTTATGAGGGAACAGAAACCAAGAGCCTTGAGAAGCTGTACTTTGTGAGGCACTGAAAGCAGCAGTCAGGAGGCTGCATAACCTCTGAGAGAGGGACAAAGGGGACAGCTGCCCCTAGCTCCCCACTTCCTATAAAGCCTGACATTCCTGCTGTGGATTCCATAAGCTTCCTCTATACATACTTTTTCCAGTTGCCACAGAGTTGACTCCAACTCATGGTGACCCTGAGTGTGTGCTCCATATGGTTTTCACTGGTTACTGTCAAGCATTTCTCCTGAGGTGGCTCTGGGTGAACTCGAGCCTCCACTATTTGGTCAGTAGCTGAGTACTTCACTGTTCTGCACCATATAATACTAATAACCCCTATTTATTCTTGAGCTGAAACTTGATTCTGAAACTTGCTCTTGAATGTAGAGTAGCTAAAGTAAATGGAAGAAATGATGAAGTAAAAGAGCTGAACAGAAGATTTCAAAGGTGGCTCAAGAAGACAAACTAAAGTATTATAATGAAATGTGCAAAGACCTGGAGTTAGAAAATTAAAGAGGAAGAACATGCTCGGCATTTCTCAAGCTGAGAAAACTGAAGAAAAAATCCAAGCCTTGAGTTGCAATACTGAAGGATTCTATGGGTAAAAGACTGAATGAAGCTTGAAGCATCAAAAGAAAAAGAAAGGAATACAAAGTCACTGAACCAAAAAGAAATGGTCAACATTCAACCATTTCAGGAAGTAGCATATGATCAAAAAACAATGTTATTGAAGGAAGAAGTCCAAGCTCCACTGAAGGTACTGCTGAAAAACAAGGCTCTGGGAATTGACTGAATAACCATTGAGATGTTTCAACAAATGGATGAAATAGTGGAAGCATTCACTCATCTATGCCAATATTTGGAAGATAGCTATATGGCCAATCAACTACAAGAGATCCATATTTGTGCCCATTACAAAGAAAGGTGATTCACAGATTGTAGAAATTATTGAACAATATCATTAATAGCACAAATAAAATTTTGCTGAAGGTAAGTAAAAAATGGCCGCAGCAATACATCAACAGGGAACTGCCAGAAATCCAAGTCAGCTTCAGAAGAGATACAGAACGACAATGCTGATGTCAGGTGGATCTTGGCTGAAATTCAGGAAAGGTGTGTGTCAGAGTTTTATCTTTTCATTATAATTACTCAGTGTGTTTGCTGAGTAAATAATCTAAGAAGCTGGACTATATGAAGATGAATGGGCATCAGGACGGGAGAAAGAGTATTAACAGTCTGCTATATACAGCTGACACAACTTTGCTTGCTGGAAGTGAAGAGGACCTAAAGCATTTACTGGTGAAGCTCAGAGACTACAGTCTTCACTATGGATTACACCTCAACATAAAGAACACAAACATCCTCACAACTGAACCAATAAGCAACATCATGATAAACAAACAAAACATTGAAGTTGTCGAGGATTTCACTTTACTTGGATCCACCATCAGTGCCCATGGAAGCAGTAGTCAAGAAACCAAACTACGTACAGCATTGGGCAAATCTGCTGTAAAAGACCTCTTTAAGGTGGTAAAATGCAAAGATGTCATTCTGGTGACTAAAGTGTGCCTGACCCAAGTCATGGTATTTTCCATCACCTCATACGCATGCGAAAGTTGGACAATGAATAAGGAAGACTGAAGAAGAATGGATGCCTCTGAATTATGGTAATGGTAAAGAATATTGAGTATACTATGGGCTGCCAGAAGAATGAACAAATCTGTCTCGGAAGAAGTACAGCCAGAATGCCCCTTAAAATTAGGATGGCAAGAGTTTCGTCTTGCTTATTTTGAACACGTGAGGAGGAACCAATCCCTAAAAAAAGGACATCATGCTTGGTAAAGAAGAGGGGCAGAAAAAAAAGGAGGCAGTCCCTCAATGAGGTGGACTGACGCAGCGGCTGCATCCATGGGGTGAAACATAGCAACAATTGTGAAGACGGCACAGGACCGAGCAGTATTTCATTCTGTTGTTCATTGGGTCGCTATGAGTCAGAATCAACTTGACAGCACCTAACAAGAATAATTCTTGGGCTGACGGTCCCTGGGTGGTGCCAACAGTTCCCACTGGACTACTAATCCAAATGTCTCAACCATAAAGTATGAACCATCAAGCAGCAGTGCCATGCAGGAAAGTCCTAACAATATGCTTCCATAAGGATTACAGCCAAACAAAAAACCCACAGGAAGTAGTTCTATTCTGTAACACGTGGGGTCGCTTTAAGTTGGAATTGACAGGACGGCGATGGGCATTCTTGAGCTTATGGTGTGTGACTTTCCACATCTGTAGTCAATCAAACCGTTACCAATACACATCTCTGCACGCTCTTCCCAAGCATCCCCCCTCCCACTCATGGCCCCAAGACTCAGCAAACACAGACAATGGCACCTGCTGAACCCAGGGCCAAGGAGGCGTGCTTTCATTGCACATCCTTTGCAAAACAAAGACAGAAATGTGTGCTCACCAATGGTTGCTTTTTCTCAAGAAGGAAGAATTTATTGCAGGTTGGGTACACTTGTAGAAGGCAAAAATCTAACAGTGAGGATGAACTACATGGCCCACCCATTTAGAAGGTGAGCAGGTAAATCAAATACAATGATTATGTACAATTATTAAAAAGAGCAAAGGGGGTGGGGAGAAAAAGGAAAAACTGCCAGCAGCCTTCCAGAAGGTTAATAACAGAGGCTATCCCAGAGCACCTTCTCGGCCCCAGTCCTGACTGTGCGCCGTGCGCGCTTCCTTGGTCTTCATTTCCAGCCCCTGCTCCAGACAAAAAGCAGATGATGAAAGGAGACACTGGTGGCTACTCGGGGCATCTAGGTCACTCCACTCTGCTAGCAGCTGGTTTGCTGAGAAGAAACCACCGCAGCCAGGGTGGTGCCGCATGCACCAAGCCTTTCATTAAGGAGCCCAAGGGATAAGTTCATTAGCATTTCCTAATATGTATGTGGGAAGAATTAGGGGAAAAACACACAATGTCTAGGGGAAAAAGTGACCTTCTCCTGTGGTATGTGTACAAATAAATAGCCAGTGTTGCCTTCAGTTTGTGCTGTTCCATCCAGGCCTCTGAAAGCACCTCAGGTTTGGAGTCAGTGTCCTGTGACCAGAATGTGCCCTTAGATGCCCATTTATTCAAAAGCCAGTCCTCTCCAACTGCCGCAGCACAGGAAGGTGCTGTGTCACCTCTCACGGGACACCCACGAAAGGACAAATGCAGTTTCAAATTCTTTGTAAGAAAAAAGGGAGTGCTCTGAGTTAAATAAGGGAGAGGTCTTGAGTCATCCAAAGTGTTTCTATAAAAATGCATTCAATGCTGGATGAAAGTTGCACATTCTCCTGGTGAAGCTGTAAATTAAATGTCCATTAAACTGAAACCACGGATGATTTAATATGAGAGCCACTCGGAGTATCCATCATCGTAGTGGACACTGCGCAACACTCTAGGAACTAGAGGGCAGGGTCCGGAGCACCAGATGAAGCTGAGCCCACAGGCTGGGCTCCATGCAGCCCTGGCGGAGACCAGCAAATGCACAGACGAGCAGTGAGAAGAGTGGCTCCTGCAGTGAGCAGGTGGGGCGGCAAGACCCAGGGAGAGGGCTTCCGGCTTTGCAGCCGCTGTGCCCTGCAGGGTCAGTCCCGGTGGCGGCGCCAGGTCCCGGCCTGCTCACAGCCTGGGGCAGCGGGAGGGGAGGGCGGGGTGGAAGACTCAGGATGGGCAGGGGGCAGGGTTTCCCCAGGCAGAGGGGAACCCTCGGCGGAGGGAGGAGCCAGAGAAGTCTGCTCCAGCGCGGCTCTGCTGTCTGGACCGTGCTTGCTGCAGAAAATCTGGCCCTCCTTATCTAGAGCCGTGTTCTGAGGAGAAATCAGCAGAGACAACATGTTACCCCGGCCCAAGCTCGGGTCCCAGCTACCACGACCAGAGAGCACGACCAGGCATGCAGGGACCCAGAAACAGAAGAGGAGAAATAACATCAGCTGCTTCTCTAGCAGAAGCCCAAGGAGAAGCAGCAATTTTGGTGGACGAGGCCTCTGCTCCTAGCATGAGGTGGGGCCTGAGCCCAGGGAAAGTGCAACTAGAAGCCACCAGGCCTGGCAACTGAGTGAATTCTTCTCTAGCTGCACTTGGCTTCTAAGTGTTTCTTCCCCTGACTGTGAGCCAAAAAGAATTCTGAGACAACAAGCAAACCTCATGAGGGTGATCAGTCTTTGAAATACGTTTTTCTCAAGAAAATTCTGTCACAGTTTGAAAAGTTGCTCACAAGTCAGATGAGGAAATAACCCAAGTGACTGTACATGTACAAGGTCAACAAGTCAGACGCTACATTAGAAATAACCATTTTTTAAATCCTCTGTGATTCTCCTTACCTGCTCCTCTCTTTGGGTTGGCCCTTCTTTAGTTTCTCACACCCCCAAAATTTTTAATCTGCTCACCTCCTCAGGAAGTGCAGAAACAGCCACAAGCATGGGAGGAATCACCTAGTTTTCTGGCCCTGGACTGGGAGGTGAGCCTGGTCTTTTCATTTTTCCTTCTGTGACGCAGTCTGGGTAGTTCTTACTTGTCCAGTGAAATTCATCCAGCTGCCATCTGACTGGGGTTTCCAAAAGCTGGGGCACTTTTAGCTAAAAGGGGCAAAGACTGGGAAGTCTTTTGGATTCTACACTGGGGCATAGTAGGGGATGCATTACAGATTCTTTCAGTAAAAACAAAAAGTATGGAAAAAATACAAATAAACCAAGGGTTTCTAAAATTTGTGCCATTCTTCTAAGTGCGTTTGGTGTCAACTGTAAGATGGGTGTTGTTCTCCATGGGCCCTTCCGAGGTCAAGCGTTAAGAAATTTTCGAGAACAATTTCAATTACCTGAAAAAGAGGCAACTGTGGAAAGGCCCAATCAGAACTCAGCATAAGCTGCCAAGCTCCCAGCATTAGTGGAGGCCGGAGCTGCCACACCTCAGTGAAAGCAACGCTCCCGCCAACACTGAGACTGAAGAGAAGCAGCTAGCACGGGTTTCTACCACACAATCTCCTCTGGGTCGAAGGAAACAGTGCCAGAGTTATTTCTCCTTTTCTCTTCCTGCAATCAGAATGTGATGTATGCAGCAGAACCAAGCATTGCAGTGCAGTTAGTACATACCATCGCCTTGGACCTAGTCAGAGAGAAGCAATGCAGGCAGCGGGAGAGGCAAGAGAAGTGGGGAGAGAAGCAGGGACAGAAACTAGACTTACTTTAAACAGAAGCAACATGATTGAAACATTTTTGTCTATCTTAAGGAAAGAAACCCAAATCATTCCCAATTTTTCCCCTGAAAGGAAGTATATCCTTTGATAATGAGTGGGAGAAGCAATCCATTTTCATTTGCCATTTCTCAAGTCAGCCCTGGAAAATGCAGTATGAGCAAGGTTGCTTACAATTCCCTTTTCTACCACAAGGTGGCCTCTTCTCGTCACTGGGGCTGGGATGAGCCCTTGGGACTCACAGCAGAGCCATCCTGCAAATCCCCTGTTCTACAGTATGCTAAGAAGTCACAGAAAACGGGAGAACTCTCCAAAAGCCACAGACCTCTCTTAAACTCAAACCACCTCAGCTTAATTTTTTCTCATCTCAAAGGCTGGCTGACTGGACACTGTCTTCTTGATAAAAATGCATTTTTGGAAAAGTAGCTGGAGAAAGAGAGCACCAGCCTTCATAAAAGTCCTCGTCTTAAAGCTGTCACCCACAGGGAGATGCTTGTCCACCTACGTGAAAACCAGCATTCGGGAGAACCACTGGCTGCCGCCTCCTCTGCACGCGCCAGCTCTTGATCTGGGAAGGAAGGCAGTGCGGCAAGCCAGGAGCATTAAAATAAATCAAAGTTTTCCAAGGGTGTGCTTGGTTGGCTGCAGAGGATGTCAGTAAGTGCAGGAAAACCCACACCGGTAAGCCAAGAGCTGGACGGTCAGAAATCGGAGACAAGCATGCAGATTTAAGAGGGGCTGAGAATTAGAAGCTGCTCTGATGAAGCACAACAGGTTTAATACCAGGATTCTGCTTCAGCTTTCCCGACAGTCTCAACAGGGTAAAGAGTGAACTCTGAAGTCTCTCTCAAACTGTCATATCAAACTGTCAAATAAAATGCAACAACATCAACGTTACTTTCCCTTATTTACCATTCCTATGCTATAATTAGGAGCTCTGGTAGCATTGTGCCTAAGGCACTTGACTGCTAACCAGAAGGCTGGCGGTTCAAACCCATCAGCCACTCCTCAGAAGGAAGGTTGGGCAATCTACTTCCATAGTGATACCACCTCGGAAACCCAAGGAGGGGTCACTATGAGTCGGGTCCGACTCGATGGCACATAACAACAAGAACATCACTCATACAACAGTTATCTGGTGATGGAACCTAATCCCACTATTATCTGAGGAAACCATATTAGCTTCACATACTCCATTTATGAGAACTTTTGAATACTAAGGAGAGTACTTTTGTGGTTAATTACTTTCAGTATAAACAAACATTTAATTCCAAGGGCATCTGACTCAAGGACAGAAAACATAGACAAAGATTAATTGGAGGAGAGGATGATGAGGACACTGAAGCACTGCCAGCCTCCCCCACACAACCATGCCCCAGCCCATGTCCTCAGCTGGGTGAGAATTAGCACCACATCCACATGGAAGCCTTCTCCTTGCCACTGCTTCTGGGGACAAGCCAAAATTCATAGCCAGCCTTTTGGCCATTGAGAATTGCTACTACCAAAGACAAGCCATTGGGTTCTCCTATAGGTACCAAATGGTATCAGGTCACTCAGCAGTTGTCTCCAAGCTAACAACCTACAGAGTTGCGTAGGGTACACGAGGTTGGAAGGGGACCCTGCCAACACATTCAAAGTGACAACACACATTTAAACACAACCTTTTACACCCTCCACTGGAATTCCAAATAATAAAGGGTTGCTCATTTCCACAAATACCTAGTTAAAGCTCGAGGATTAGAAATTTGACTGATGAACCTTTTGTCAGCCAATGGAAAAATGGTGTTTATAAACTACACACGGTAGGCTCTGTCTGAGGGAAACTAAATACTCCTCAGAACAGAAGCTATGTGGACCACAGGACAGAAGGATCATGTCATTCCCAGGAGAACCTCAGCTGAGAGGCAGGCATGACAGGGCTGGCCACAGATGTTTGGCTATCCATTTCTGTCATGGCCCTGAGTAGAAAACTGTTCCAGGCAATGGGAGTGAGCTCTCCTATGCCCTGGCTATGATCCTGTTAAGGTTCTTCCTCTTAAGAGACAATGAAGCTTAATTAACATATGGTTTCTAAATCTGTGTTTGCATCTATGTGTGTGTGTATGTGTTTGGTTTCCCTCCAACTTCTCAAGTCTCCTTTCTTAAGGTTTTCTGTTACATGTTAAATATGTGAGTTGTTAGTGTTTTCATTTTTCTAAATTTTACCAGAATCTACCTTAAAATGTAGTACAAGGCAAGACTACACACTCCTTATCTTACCCATTAATGATAGATCTCAGAAGTGAATCACTTGAAAATGTTCTCATGCTACTGGCTTAATCAAGATGGCTCTTTTCAAAGTGTTTCAGCTGTGATAACTTCAGCTTGCTCAGGCTTTCAGAAGAATACTGCTATCATGCTGGGAAAAACGATTACTCAAGAGTCCATCCCATTATTTTGGCACAGAGAACCCCCAGAGACCTGCACCATGTCAAAAGTCCCGGTTTGAAAGTTCAAGCTCTGTCTAGAGGGTGGTGGAGAAGGCTTTCCAGCAGGGGAGTTTAAGGGAGGTACAAATACATGCAGCCTTCCCTGAGGGAGAGAGAATGACTGACCACAGGGCGCCAAGAATGTGGTGGATGCTCAATAAATATACCACAGCACTTTATATTCAAAAGGTGTGTATATGTGTATGTGCATGTGTGCTTTGTGCACTGTGTATGTGTGTGTGGTATGTAGGGGTTTGGGTATGGTGTGAGGTGTGTGTGTGCACACGGCTGGTATGTATGGTATGTGGACATGTGTTGGGGTAGGGGTATACTGGATGTGGAAATATGTAGGGGAAAGTATAGATGGGTGTGGGGGATGTAGGAGGGTTTTCTGGTGGGGTGTAACTGTGGTATGGGGGGTGTATGCATGTGTGATGTGTGTGGTCTGTGTGGTGTGCACGGTGCATGTATGTGTGATGGGTATGGAGTGTTTGTGGGATACGTGTGGTGTGTGTGGTCTATGTATGATGTGTGTGTGTGTGGTATGTATGTGGTGTGTGTGGTTTCACTCCAGCTTCTGTCTGAAACCCACATACCTAGACTAAAATGTGCCACGATAACAAACAACCGTTTTTCTCTCCAGTGGAGTAAGAAACAGAATCTTTTCCAGAGAGTGAGGGGTTGTCCTGAGGTAAGAGTGACATGACTATGGAGATGGCCCATTGTTAACTGTCAGGCTCCAAGGTGTCCCAAATGGCCTTGTGAGCTACCCACGATCCAACGTTGTCAAGGCTGGTTAAGATGCTAAGACTCAGGCACACATCGCCTTACAAAGTCTGATTCTGAAGCTGATCCAGCTAGCTCCTGCTCCTACGAAGGCAACCCCCAGCCTGCTCCCTGATACTTTGAGTGATATCGATAGAAATGAGATGGGGACTGGCTCAGAGCTGGCTTTAGGGCCTAACTTCAGTGAATGCTCAGGCCTGGGCAGCAGTGTGTGGCATATAGACTCACTTTTGGCTCAATTTTATTTTTTCTGCCTTTATTTTCCCTTTTGCTTCATTTACTTTTATGTTACTTTTAATTTTAATTTGCTGTGGTTATGGATTTAGATAAGCTGCCTTAAAAACATTTTGGAAAAAGGAAAGTCTGAAAACATCTTGTTAATGACTTCTCATAAAATTTTTACCAATCCTGACAACTAACATTTTTTTAAATAGAGCTTTGTTGTTGTGTTGTTGTTTACATCTTTTAAAAAGCCCCAAAGTGTCTTCTACAAAACGCTGGTGTTCTTATTTTTATGAAATTTGTTTAATTTTGGTTGTTCCTTGACCCACATCCTAAAGAATATATCATGGGTTAGAAATACATTTTTGAAGCTTTGAGTTGGCAGGGAGTTCTTTCCTCTTGCCATAAATCCCACCCAGAGCTTGAGAATCCCTCTCCAGATAGCAAGGAGAGGCAAAGCAGCGCCCTCACGGCCCAAGCCCAGGGGAAGGGACTCTGAGCTCCTCAGTCAGTACAATCCCACCCCCACCACCCAGGCCTGGGAGTGGGGCTGAATGAGTGCACTTCACATGACAGCCAATCCGTAAGTGAAGTGAACACAGGAACAAGGAAGGTGCCAGCTTCCATGTGAGAGCAGCTCTTGGCTACAGACTTCACAGGGTTCACTGCTGGCTCAGCCATCAAGCCAGATGCTAGCTTTCCATGGCAAAAGAGTACGTTCCACTCACCATGATAACGGAGACCCCAGTAGTGGTGCTGTTCTGTTTGGGGAGCGCATTATTAAAGTGCTGTTTTAGTTTACCTGTTACCTCAGCTTGCATATTATTTTCCTGGGAGGCATCATCCTACAGAAAAAAAAAAAGAGAGAAAGAAACAAAAACAATGATTTTCGATCCTCAAGTTTTCTTTTCCTTAACAACAGTCACACTCCACCTCCACTGTTTGCTAAACAGGCCCAACTCAGCCACAAGGTTAGGGGAGCAATGATGATGATGACGACTTTTTAAAAACAATTATTATTATTCAGCAGCCACACACACTCAGAAGCACCCTATCCTATTCATTCTGCTCCTCAGGTCTGAAGCAGGCTGACTAGAGTACACAGGGCTCCACTGCCACAAAGGAAGACATTCTCCCGACTTCTGAGACCCTTGCCCAAAGCACAAAAGTCATAGAATCTATTATGGATCCCTCCTGTGGACACATCACAATTAATTCTCAGTTTATTATTATAATCAAGAATTCAATTAACTGTTAGTCTCAGAGCTACTTGATGTTCAAGAGCCAAGTGACTGAACTCAGGTGAGTAGCAAGCAGGATCCAGAGAAGCAGGACCCAAATGTCAGGATGCTGTGGAACAGCCCCTCAATTTAACAGAAGTCCTGGGCCCATAAATTAACTTCATTCTTCTGCAGCCTCCAGGAATGAGGAAAACACACACTGTCACGCAACCAAAAACCAAACTGGTTGTCGTTGAGACGACTCATGGCACCTCCATGTGCATCAGAGTAGAACTGTTCTCCACAGGGTTTTCAACGCTTGATTTTTTTGGAAACAGATCAGCAGGCCTTTCTTCTGAGGAGGGATCCCCGGGTAGATTTTCAGTTAGCAGCTGAACACGTTAACCATTTGTATCACTCAGGGACTCCAAACTCTCACCCAGTCACCGTTTAGTGAACAGTGTTTAAATCCAGAGGCACTACCTAAGCCCAAAGGGAACTCCATCCAGACCTCTGTCTGGCTTTGGGAAGCACCTTATCTTGACCTTCCCACCAAGCAGCAGTAAGTCTGTGGCCATGTGCCATGAAAACACAGAGCTCAGGGTCTGCGACATGCTCATTCATCTTTGGGAGAAATTCTGAAAAGTTTCAAACCCTAGAATATGAGAGCAGACGGGTTCCTGAAAGAGCATCCCACTCAGTCTCTTCATTTTGCAGATGGGGAAACTGAGATGCACAAAGGGACAGTGACTTGCCCAGGCCAAACGACAGAGAAGTATCTAATAATACTCTAGGGTCCTGTTAGAGTCAGTCAGCTGCTTCCTCCTCTAGAGCTGCCTTCATGCCCCGTGCTCATCAGGGGAGACAGACACTTTGTCTGCTGTGGGACATGCAGGACTCAGCAGGTGTGTGAAGAATGCTGAGAACTATGCTGTTGGCCACAGAATAGACAGACATTTGCTTGATGAGAAATGTGGGTACTTACTGACACCCAGGGGTGACTCAGGATTTGTCCTGCAGTACACCGAGCTTCAACGTTTACCTGAAGCATCTGACTGATTAAGTCCTGGAAAGTAAGGAAAAAAGAGAAAGAGAGAACCCCAGTATCAGTACAGAAATATGAATTTGCACCAAGTTCTCAAAGAATAGCCAGCACAGCTGTTCAACCACTTCAACTTAAAAGGCTGTTATCACCTCTGCTCCTACTACTTACTAGGCATTCATGTAGACACAGCTGCCTGTGCCAGCAGCAGTGGAAAGAGGAGGATGTCTCTCCTGAGTTTACATGAGCCTACTTCTCAGGGACTAAGATGTTCTCTTCTAAGACTTCTGGCCATTATCATTGTTCCACAGTGATAAAATCGCAGTAGTTTTCCTTTCAGTAACTCAGTATATCTCATTAGTTCATTTCTATATTTTGATGAGTGTCCACTACATGTTTCTGGCATGTATGAGAGAAGGAACATGTAAGTCTTAAAGGAGGATGGTAAAGGCAAACCAGGAAGACAGCCAGTCTAGCCTTCAGAATTTGATTAGGAGTTTCAGAGACCATATCACAGGATGGAAAATGACACATTGAAAGTCAAGGAACTCCCCTGGAGCTCAGTACTGATAGCTGCTGTATAGACAGGTGCTTCAGAGGCCCCCCACCACAATACAATCCTGAGAAACAGGCTTATATGGGTACCTTTGCTGAGTCCGTGATGTTATCCCAGTAGGGGGCTGGGAACTCCAGCTTCCCAGCCAAGATCTGGTCAAAGAGATCTTCCTGGAGATTGTTCTCACTAAGTCAGTGACAAAGAAATGGAAGAAAAATCAAAGTCACCACAGAGTTTTCAACAAAATGCTCAAGGGAAGAGAAGGGAGAGGAGTCCAGCGCCTTTGGCTTGGGTATTTCATACCTCAAGTGTGTATCTCAACCACCTTAGTGATGGCACATGGTTCCTTTTAGAAAATGAGCCAAGGCACATTTTCATAGGCCTAGAAGTCAGAGAGACACATTCTCAAGAAGAAACGGAATCCACAAATAATGTACATCCTCACTTCAGAAAGGAATTTCCACATCCTTCCCTTGCTTAATCTATCATGGCAACTGTATGGTCAGTAACTGCAACCCCTCAAAATGTTTCTTAGATCTCATGCTTGTTAGAACTACAAGCCATTTCCCTTCTTCCTCCTCATCACATATTTCCCTGATCCCCCGTCAGGTATTAACCATCTTCGCCGTAACGTATTAACTCATCCTTAAAATAGTTTTAAGGAATAAAGCTTGCTAACTGGCAGCATCTTATCAGAGCACACATAGGCAGTTGTCTGAGGCCCCCTCCCAATCAGAACCTACTGCCACCAAGTCTGAAACCAGTCATGTAGCCCTCTGTTCCCAGTCACATAGCCCCCATCCCCAATTCCTCAACTCAGGTATAAGTATCCCCACAAAGTGTGTGTGGGGGGGTGTTAGCAGTCATCTTGGATCCACTCCTGGCCCACCACCACTGGACACTGATTTGCTAGCATTGTTTGAAAGCCTGCTTTCTTTTACCTTTTAAATCCTTTCTCTCCTAATTCACTTTGTTTCTGTTCTGAATAAACGCTCAGGTCTCTGCCCACGCCTCTGGGAAAGTTTTTCGAACTGTCATTACCTACTCAGAGGAAGTTTTAACCTCCTTGGAAAATTCCCATGACAACAACAAGAGTGGGAAAACAGCACTTCTGAGCCAGAGCTCCTTGCCCTTCCTTTTTCCACTTGTTTTCAATAAAACAGCCAAAGATAGGTGAAAGAAACAATGTATGAAAAAGTCATATGGAGTTCAGAATTGGAATAAAACATTTATGAAATAATTAGTTCATCTTGAACTTGACTTTCATTTAAGCTCAGTCTACAGAAAAGAACTCATCCAAGGACATCAACTACAACTGCACAAGGAGGCAAACATACTTCACTGCTCACAGATGAGCATTCCTTCCAACCAGCCTAACAGTCCCACCCTCAAAGGTACACTTGCACAGTTTGTGCCTAATAAATAAATGCAGACTTATTTCTGATGGAAGGTGCCATGGAACTGCAGAAAGCCTGCTGGAAAGAATTCGGCAAGCAGAATGTACCTGACCACCCAGAGACCTCCACAGCCACTGGGTTCCCGGCCGGTGGAGGATTTAATGGCAGAGTGCAGAACAGTAGCTACCTTTCTTAGGCATCACAAAGCCCCAGTGTAGAAACTGAAAACTCAGGATGGGCTGCTGAGGTCAAGATCAAAACCCAGGAGTAGAAGTAATAATTACCTGGCTCTGGTGGCGTAGTGCCTAAGGCATGTGACCGCTAACTAGAAGGCTGGTGGTTCAAATCCACCAGACACTGCTCGGAAGGAAGATTGGGCAATCTACTTCTGTAGTGATGCCACCTTGGAAACCCAAGGAAGGATCTCTATGAGATGGATACAATTCCACGGCACTGGGTTTGATGTTTTTTTGTTGTTGTTGTTTTGGCAAGTGGGCAGCATTTCTCTTGGGATTTTCATCAGAACCCCCTCAATAGCCCATCGCTCAGTGTTCTCACCGGCAGCCTTCTGGGCAGGAGGCTGGCTACACCCACAACCCTTTCAAGTGGGTGAGGGCAGGTATGCCATCTCCAGAATTAGATTGTTTAGGGCAGTGTCTAGAGACAAATTCCAGGGCCATGTGCTAGTGTGGCTGCCTTACTCCTGGTCTCCTGAGACCCATTTGTGAGCTCTATGAATGTCCATGACAGTTAGCTAAGTCCAGCTGAACCCACATCTATAGGTCCATGGAGTCTGTCTGGGTTAAGAGACACATTGAGAAGTACAAGTCAGGCTAGATAACCAGGGAAGGCAAGAAATCCCCTTGCTCCCCGGAAGTGATTCTCTTTGAGTTTCCACAAACTATTTCTTCCTAAGCATCACAATATTTTCTTTTCTTTTCACTATTATTTCCCTGCTGACTAACCCTGGCTTAACTCTCCTTGAAAATGAGCAAAGAACACACCTAAGAACACAATGAGATATTACAGAAACCAGAGGGCTCCAAGAGTAAAAAAGATTTTAAAAGACTTTAAAAATTACCTATTTTGAGAATGGTTCCCTCCTATTTTTCAACTCATCTCCCCTGTATTTTTTTCTGGAATCTTAGATAGCATATCTTTGTTTGTTAAGAACTATCTTAAAAAGCTAGAAGCTGTCTGCAGCAGTCATATATAGTGGTTGGTTCTTGTTAAAGTGGCCTGAGTCAAAAAGCAAAACCTAGGATGTCTCAGCAATTAGCCTAGAACCCTGAGGATCAATGCTGTAAACTGCAGCAGTCTTGAGAGTTTTCACTAGAAGAACAGAAAACTAAAGCTAATTTATCCTTCTTAGTAGTCACGTTAAAAAGCATTAGCAGCAGCATCTATGCTGATGAAATCTACATAGGTTTTATTACCACTTTATACTCTGCAATCTGGCCGAGATGCTTTTCTTATATTCTAAAACAATATAACCCTTGAATCAAGGTAATATAAGTTGCAACATGTCCATTACGAAAAATCTCAAAAACAACAAGAGTTTACACATACTCTCTCTTTTCAATGACAAGTTGTCAAAGGTCAGAAAAGGTATCCTGAAAACACTGTAAGCTGTTTCAAAAATAATATTCAAACATTTAATTTATAGTGTTTATTTTGTTTTAAAGAAAAATTTAAAAATTCAGTACAGTTTACAAACAATACTTTTGTAAATGACCCTAAAAATGGACCTGTTTAGGCAAAAACTGAAATTGTGGTTGCCTCTGAAAAATTAGAATCCTTTTTATCAACAGTGAATCTACAACTGAAAAAGACTGGAGGAAGAATACATGGCAAGCTAAGATTAACACCTGAAAAATCTGAAAGAAGAATGAATGAGAGATGGTACAGTTAAAGAAGGTGAAATATAAATTCCAAGTAATAATTTTACTTAAAAAGCTTTGGATTAAAATAATCTTTTATGTAAAATAAAATATTTTGGAAGATTTGTTTGAAGGACTTTTAGGTACAAATTTATAGAGATACTCTTTTATATCATAATTGTTTAAAATATCATTTCTATAATTTGCTGTTATAAATTTCTAGTCTCAAACTAAACTCACTGCTGTAGAGTCAGATCCAACTCAGAGTAACCCCTCCTTGGGTTTCTGAGGCAGTATCACTACGGAAGTAGATCACCCAATCTTCCTTCCAAGGAGTGGCTGGTAGGTGTGAACCGCCAGCCTTCTGGTTAGCAGCTAAACGCCTTAGGCACTATGCTATCAGAATCTATCCTATATGTTGTGAGATGCTTCTGTAGCCAGTATCTTAACATTATAGTTCTTTTTAATTACACTGTTGTTGTTATGTGCCGTCGAGTCGGACCCGACTCATAGCGACCCCTCCTTGAGTTTCTGAGGTAGTATCACTACAGAAGTAGATTGCCCCATCTTCCTTCCGAGGAGTGGCTGGTGGGTTTGAACTGTCAGCTTTCTGGTTAGCAGTCAAGTGCCTTAGGCACTATGCTACCAGAGCTCCTTTTAATTACACTATGATATGAAAAAGGAAAACCATTTTCTTAAGTTTCAAACATTACCTAGAGCTGTATCACCAGCTTCTGAATATAATATGTAAGGACAGCAGCTTTCAGAGCGTAGTTTTATTGCTTTTGATTAGCCATATCCTGTAAAGAAGCTGCTGTCTATTGAGTAATAATCCATGACAAATATATATGGTTCAACCTAAGTATCACTTTTCTTAAAAAGTAAAAAGCAAAGTCAAAGGAAAAAACTCCCAGGCTGCACTGGCAACTGGAATCACTAGAGGGAGTTGTGAGCATACACAAACAAACAAACAAAAAACACACTGCCATCAAATAGATTCTGACTCATTGTGACCCTATAACCTAAACCAAAACCAAACTCACTGCCATGGAGTTGACTGTGACTCACAGTAACCCCCCCTGAGTTTCTGAGGCAGTAAATCTTTATGGAAGTAGAATGTCCCATCTTCCAGAAAGGCAGGCAGGTTTGAACTGCCATCCTTCTGGTTAGCAGTCAAATGCCTTAGGCACTGTACCACCAGAGAAACCTTATAGAACCAAGTAAAACTGCCTTGTGATGTTTCCAAAGCTGTAAATCTTCACAGAAGTAGACTGCCATATCTTTCCCCTATGGAGCAGTTGGTGGGTTCCAACCATTGACATTCAGTTAGCAGCCAAGCACTTAACCAATGCACCACCAAGATTCCTTGTTGTGAGCATACATTTCTCTAAAACTGATACCTTTTTTCCAACTGATGTCAACTTAGGTTTAGCCAAGGAAAGAAACTCTGCCATAAATGCCCCCAGCATCACATGCTATCAAAACATACTACTCTTGTATACTTGATTAGTTCCCAAAACATATAATCAACAAAACCAGCCAGGATACAGTGTGGTTGTAAAAATGACCACAAATGACTCCCTCTTCTACGCATCTCCTTGGAGTGCTTGAGTGATATAAATGTTTAAGGAGCTTGGCTACTAACCAAAAGTTTGATGGCTGAAGTCCAACCAGAGGTGCCTTGAAAGAAAGATCCAATGATCAATTACTGAAAAATCAAGCATGAACAATCATATGGATTTTTCTACTCTGACAGACATGGGGTCACCATGAAAAAGAATTGATGCAATGTCACTTAAAAAAAAAAAAAAAAGTATATACTTCATTAATCTTCTCCCACATTTACATCAGCTTAGCTATATAATGTGATGTGACCAATGGGAAATCAACAAATTTTATGGAAGCAGAGACTTGGAAAATATTTGTGTATCGGGCCTTGCCCCTCTTTGGCTGCTTTTGGGAATTATGTTTCCATCATCATATGAACAAGCCCACGCTAGCCCAATGGATAACAACAGACACACGGCCAAGGCATCTATGTTGTCCCAGCTGACATGGAGCCAACTGCCAGACACCTGAGTAAGGCCATCCTAGACCTTCAAGCCCCAGCTAAGCCAGTGAGACCAGAAGAATACCTAACCAATCCACAGAATTGATCTATACCGATAACTTTTGGGATAGTGTGTTACTCAGCAAAAGTTAACTAGGCAATGACATAGGAAAACCATTATGTTGACAGTCAAATGGAAAGAATCTCAGCTCATACTACAAGGTTTGAGCTTAAACGCTAAATCTTTCATTAAAGCTGTTGTGATTTCTAGCCCCCAACTAAGGCGCCCTGGTGGCACAATGGTTAAGTGCATGACTGCTAACCGAAAGGTTGGTGGTTTGAACCTACCAGCCACTCTACAAGATAAAAAACCTGGCAATCTTCTCTCCTAAAGATTACAGCCTAGAAAACCCTATGGGACAGTTCTACTCTGACCTATAGGGTCACTATGTGTTGGTATTGACAATATACAACAACCACCTCTAACTGAGCATGCCCTCAGGCCCAGTTTATTCAATAATGATCAGTATTTTTGTGATGGTGATGGTCTATATACCATAAGGTTCTCATTGACATCTTTGTGTGACTTTTGTGTTTATTATAATCACAATAGGAGCTCTGATAGCATAGTGCCTAAGGCACTTGACTGCTAACCAGGAGGCTGGTGGTTCAAACCCACCAGCCACTCCTCAGAAGGAAGGTTGGGCAATCTACTTCTATAGTGATACTGCCTCAGAAACCCAAAGAGGCGTCGCTATGAGTCAGGTCTGACTCAATGGCACATAACAACAACATAATCACAATAAAATGTGTTCAACTCAGTTAAAAAAGAAAAAAAAAAGAATTTAAAAAGATAACCTATTTTGCACTTCCTGACTCTTCCCAACCCACCACTAGACTATAAATGCCATAACCTCAGGAATTAGGCTTTGTTCACCACTTTATTCCCAGCACTTGAACAGTACTGACACATGAGAGCTACTTGATAAATACTTGCAGCCTATATAACCATGAGACCAGAAGAACTAGATGGTGCCCGGCTACCACTGTCAACCACTTGGAGGGGGATCTATGTAGGAGATCCTGAATAGAGTGAGAGAACCATGTGGAACAAAACTCAAAATCATTATTAAAAAAAAAAACAAAAAACAAACAGGTTTGCTGGTCTGACAGAGCCTGGTGAGAAACCCCTGAGACTATGGCCCCTAGCTGCCCTTCAGGTCTGGAATTGAACTTACTCCTGTGGCTTCCAGCCAAATAAATGACAGGCATATGGGCTGAACATTTACATCAGGTAGATATACTCTTCGGAGAGATTAATGGGCCAGTGTATGCACAAGGAGTCAGCTAGGAGGCAGGAGTCCATGGGAGGGAAGGACACAGGGAAGAAGTAACTATGGGGAAGAAGTGGAAAGAGAGCTGTTACATTGTGGGAAATTGCAGTCAATGTCATAAGATAAAATGTGTATGAACTGCTGTATGGGAAATGAATTTGCTCTGTAGATTTTCACCTAAATCACAATAAAAATTGAAAAAACTAAAGACAGTTGCAGGAAGAACAAAGGAAAGGATTTAGAAAGAAAGGAGAGCTCAAGAATAATTAGAAGAAACCCAAGTATTAGATGAGCTACTGATTCCATGTAATTTGCTCCAAAGAAGTTGATAAAATGGATCAGAAGAGGAGCTGTGGCCAAAGCCCCCCATTTGCCTTGTATACCCAAATGGCTGGGTTAACAATGTTCTGATTCCTCCATCAAACTTTCTAATCCCCTGCCTGCAGCCACTCTGCTCCCACCAGGTAAAGTATATGGTTACCAAGGTCAATGTGTTTGTTCCCAAGGCTGTGTATGCCAGATTAATCTATAATACCACTTCTTAATTAAATATTAAGTGAACTGATACATTTAAAAAGAAAGAGTTCCTGTTTCTATGAGAACTAAGTTAAGTGCTGTGGAAAGATTATATAAAAGTTAATTGTTTAAAAAACTGCTGTCAAATTAAACAGGTGAGGCAACTATATCAAGAATTGTGGAAAGATTTATCTGGTAGAATTCCAGTTGTTTCACAAGGATTGTTCAGTACTCACTCCACTTTAGAAAGACTGAGGTTGGAAACTGTAGATACTACACTATAGGTGTGTTTTATGAAAGAAAGACCACACACAAAAAGCCTTGTCCACACATACAAAGTCTAGTCAGTCAATATATATTAAATGCTCATTTCATGTTGAGAGGTTTTAAGGTAAAAAGTAAAAGAAAAATAAGTTCTGATACATGCTACATGAATAAGCTTTGAAAACATGCTGAGTGAAGTAAGTCAGACACAAAGAGACAAATGTTGTATGGCCTAACTAATACGAAATACTTACAACAGACAAATGCACAGAGAAAAAGATGTATTAGTGACTACCAGGGGCTGGAAGAGAGGAACATGGGTAGTTTTCACTGAAGGGGGACTGAGTTTGTTTAAAAGAATAAAGCATGTTTGATAATGGATAGTGGTGATGGCAGTATAACATGATGAATGTAATTAACGTCACTGAATTTTACACTTCAACTTTAAAATGGTTAAGATGCCAAATATTTTGTTATATATATTTTACCACAATAATAACAATAATAAAAGTAAAAGGTATGTTTACACAGTAAAACTTGCCAAGGCTGAAACCTGTGCAAGGTGGAAGTCAGTCAGAGAAGGAAAACTCAACTATTTTCCATGAATAGAGAGTGAAAGAAAAACGGTAAGACTGCACCCTGTCAAAGGTGGAAACCTTGCGAGACCCAGAAAAACAAGGCAGTCCCCGTTGAGTTCCAGCTCTCACAGGTTTCACTGTATAATTTTAAACTGAATGTTCAGTTACCAGTTTCTAGCCCTAATTGCCAGGAGTAAAGTGTCTGCTTCCTGGTCAAAGGGAGATAATTTACAATCTAAATACTGCTACTCCAAGGGCACTGACCTTCGGAATGGTGGGAATCCACACAGCAGTATGTAGGTGATCACGCCTGCTGCCCAAATGTCCACCTTCAGTCCATAGCTGGGAAAACACAGTGGGTGGGGAGGGGGAGAAATAACGATTATTACTCACCTAGCACTCTCAGAACCCTTCACATTTGTAGAGTACTACACCTTTTGTGTCAGAAGAAAGGGTCTTTTCAGTGTTAGATTGCTCATTTCATGAGCAATTAATCCCTTTTGACTAAGGCATCCACTTTTTTCCCAGCCTAGTCACAATCTTCCTCTGGTAGAGTAGTGTCTAAGGCAGACCCATCAGCCACTTCTCAGAAGGAAGACTGGGCAATCTACTTCTGTAGAGATACTGCCTTGGAAATCCAAGGAGGGGTCACCATGAGTTAGATCCAACTTGACGGCAGTGAGTAAAATCTTGGTGACTGTTACCATATTCCAACATCTTCAGACAAAAGTCCCAGGCTAGGGATATGAGTACAAACTCTAGTTCCTGAGGTCAAAGTCATCCTGCACATAACCATCTCTCCCTCCCTCCTCTACCTTCACAGGAGGCATGTGAACACACAAGCCACATTACCAACAAAACTAGAAGTTTCCCAACCAAAATTAAAATACTAACCAAACCCACCAGGCGTCTTACCCAGTTTCGGCAATGATTTCTGGAGCCACATAAGTTGGAGTACCACAGACTGTGTATAAAGGTCCTTCCACCACAGTAGCCAGCCCAAAGTCTCCCAATTTCAAAGACTTGGTTCCATCAGGATATTCGCACACCTTAAAGAGAAACCAGCTGATAAGAAGAAGTCATTTTTGTTTTTTTTCCCTCAATGACCACATGACAGCCTTAGAAATTAGGCTGAAAGGACACAGGTAGTCTTATGAGTAAACGCCAAAGAAATCTCTTTTCTTAAGCTATTGACACCATGATTTATCTCTGTGCTTTAAAGCTGTAATTTTTTCCCTTCAGAGTTCTTGCATGATTGTGTGAAATTTGAATGAGGCAGTATTTTCCACCTTTACAGAAAATTTTCTACTTAAGAGTATAATGAACACACTTGAAAATGTACACAGTAGTTAAGGGTGTAGGTGACTCATATCTGAGATGGCCTAGAAGCTTCCACTAAGCTTAGGGATGGGAAAACTTGTCTTTATTGAGTGCTACTCTGTGTGAGGAACCTGAGTCTAGGAAATGGTGTTTACTAAATCTTCTCTAAGAGACCAGCATGTTTAATTTAGGAAATAAAATGAGGGACGGGGTGAGGGATAGTCAATGATGAAATCCAAACAGGACACAGGGAAAAACCTTGGAAAATGAACTTTGGGATCAGATAGCCCTGAACTTGAATCCCCACTCTACTCATTTACTGATTGTATGACCTTGGAAAGTAACTTAAGTTCCTAAATATACCTGTTCATCTGTGAAAAGGGTATAACAGTACCTGCCTCATGGAATTGGTGTGAGAATGAACTGAGATGATCCTTGGAACCACCCCCCAAAAAAACCCAAACTCACTGCCGTCAAGTCAGATCTAACTCATGGTGACCCCTCTTAAGGTTTCTGAGGTGGTATCTCTACAGAAGTAGATTGCCCAGTCTTCTTCCGAGGAGTGGCTGGTGGGTTTGAACCACCAGCCTTCTTGTTAGCAGTCAAATGCTTTAGGCACTACACTACCATGGCTCAATAAATATCCCTACCTTTTCCTGCAAGGACAGACTGGCCAGTTTAGTTATTTATGATATTCAAAACATGCTGCTAAAGAAGTTAATGTTTGTGTTTAAACTGAAACATGCTTTTTGAAAATCATTTTAGCTGTATCGAGTTTCTTAAGATCCTTTATAAACTTTTGCCCAACACATTTACTTCTAAGAACCTATCCTAAGAGGGTAGAGATGGGCCCAAAGGATACACACAAGGATGCCTATGTCTCAAAATTAATCTATGGTATTTTAAAAACTGGAAACAGTATAAATGGCTAACGGGGTTGTTGTTGTTGTTAGCTGTGGTCTAGTTGATTCCATCTCATGGCAGCCTCATGTGTACAGAATAGAACTACTCCATAGAGTAGCATGCAGTACCTTTTGGAAGCAGACTGCCTGTCTTCCAAAGTGCCTCTGGATGGATTCGAACCACCAACTAGCTAGTAGTTCAGCGCTTAACCAACTGCACCACCTAGTAACTCCTGGTTAACAGAGTACTGACTTAATAAATCAGGGTACATCCCTATAATAAAACATTATACAGTCATTAATAATCACTACCAAAATAAAAATTAAACATATGGGAAACATTCTCTAACTACATAAAATTAAAGAGAATATTCAAGTTATATATACAGTGTAATACATCAAAATGTTTACAAGTTTATCTCTAGGTGGTAGCATTACTTCTTCATCCTTTTCAGTAGTTTCCAAAATGTTCTTGGGCTTGGCTCCCTAAGTAAGAAGAAGTAATTTTTTAGATACATAAACTTTTTTTATGGGATGAAAGTCAGAAAATTATATTCTGAATGGAAGCTGACAAGTGTATATGATAACATAATTTATATTTGACTAAGATTGACCTATTTGTCTCTTGGGTCTCCATGCTGAAAACACTGAATTTCAGAAACAAAACAACTGCAGAGACCTAATCTATACTTATGTAATATCTTTCTCTATTTTAAACATATTTAGTTTGCTTTTCTTCATATTTTACTATGAACTGTGCCAGACTTTCATCTCAACCATTACTTAGTAAAGGAAGGAAAAAAAAAAAGAAAGAAAGAAAGAAATGATGTTTTTTCAAGATAAGCATGTTACCTCCACCATCCATTAGTCTGATTCTTAATGAGGGATAGAGATTTTATATATTCATTAATCAGAACATCAAACCCTCAGGGCTCTCCCTGCCAATGATCCCCAATCTTCATAAGCATTTTTAGGAGGACACTAAGACTGCCTTCCTCATCTTTGATATTCTCATCAATTTGGTAAAAATATTTTTCACCTTAATATTTTAATAACTTTGTGTTATTTTTATTTAGTAAAAACACAAATCCAATACACACATTTATGACTTCAAAGTTCCTACAGGAGTAATGGTAAAGATTTTGAGTCCCTCATAGACATTTATAATTCTGAGTCAGTCCACAACTGAGCTGAAACATAACAAAACTATTAATGATTGAGCCTAAGGCAACAAACCCCAGGTTCCAATGCATGCCACAGTCTTATGATGACTTCCCATCCATTATGCTTAATGTAAACATTAATGAGTACAATCTGATACAAAGAATTACAGTCAGAATTTATAGTGCATTTACAGAAACCCAGACTGTAGGAAAAAAATTCCCTAAGTAATTGCAATGATAAGAACATTATGCGCAACATTTTGTAAATGTCTGCATCATGAGAGTGAAACAAAAAAAGCTTTATTATTGCCACTCTTATTTTGTTTTCACAACTTAAAACTACACTCATTAGGTACTTTTTTGAAAAACAGTGTTTGTTTTAAACATTCAATTTAGAGATGCCTAGGGCTATTCTATGGTTGTTGTCAGATACTCAGAAATCCCATAAGTCTCCTTTCTCACATCTGCTATAAGGAACTCACAGTCAGATGAAGTCGCATAAATAGAAGGGTAATGAACGAACAGTCTATAATCACTGAATTATGTCCGGGCAAGTGGTACTCCTTGGTTAAACATCAAAAGGGAAGCGTCAGACAGGACAGACAAGCCTGAAATCATACTATTTTATCTGATTCATTTTCTCCCAATGCTAGACGCAGAGGCAAATAAGTGAAACATAGTATGAGTAAATTTCAAATCTTAGCTGGAGATTATCTTCAAAAGTTGAGTATAGACATATATAGGTATCTATCTATCTATACCTCTCTCCCTGTCTCTATACATATCCCACTGCCATTGAGTCGATTCTGACTCATAGCGACGCTCCTTGGGTTTCCAAAGCTGTAAATCTTTACGGAAGTAGATTGCCTCATCTTCCTGTGGAGCAGCTGGTGGGTTTGAACCATCAACCTTCTGGTCAGCATCTGAATGCCTTACCCATTATGCCACCAGAGCTCCTTGTGTGTATCTGTATATGTGTACACACACACACACACATGTATATATACATATATATATATAGATGTTATATAAATTATATGTAAATATTAGCATAATGTAAATTAAATATAAATATATAGAGAGAGCGATGCTTTAAGAGACTGATTTTAGTAAAGAGACAAATAAATGAACAGCAATGCTAAAAGCCTCCTGGCAGAGATTTCCATTCTCAGTAACTGACATTCTCACAGGACTTTGGAGATCTTAACACAAGCTCAAACATTATCTCACTGGACTTCTATAATCACCCTATTGGACAAACAGGAAAAGAACTGCTATCTCTATTTTACAGATGAAGAAACTGTAAACAAAGAACATAAGTCACAAGTAGCCAAGCTGGGATTCCAACCAAGACCATTTCTTATGCTACACCATTCTACAATAGATTCAGTATCTGACTAGGGGTGGAGGGGTGGAGTAGGGTGGACATATCAAAACTCTGACTGTGGTCTACACTTGAATACAGGTTTTGGGTGCATCTGAACAATCACAACAATGAGAACTTCAGCCCTTTTGTGTTCAAAAAATGCCCCACCCACAGGCAGAGAGATGCATCCATCCACAATTGCCCTTAGAATGCAAAAATAAAAAATGTAAGCATTGCAGACCACATATACAAAGTAAACACTGCATGGTCTCTAAATAAAATGTCAACACAATGATTTAGAAGGACTTCAAATATGAGAAACCAGCCCTCTTCTCTCCCGTCCCCAGAACTCCTCGAATGCTGAATTTATCACTGGTCTCTTATAGTTAACTGTGACAGGGCACAGCCAGGCTGTAACTCACAGCATTAATGGCCACCCCAGTGCTCCCTGACACGGTGACCCATACATCTCCGCTGGCAGGGGTTTAAATTATGACTGGGCTACCAGAGAGGGGGATGCAAATCAGACGTCTGAGTGCTCTGGTGTTTAAAAACTGAATTAGGTTTTAGAACACGAAGAGGCTGGCAGTCACTCTTGTATCTTTACTTTTAGTGCCTCCATGGTCATCCTAGGTCAATACCACCCTATTAACTAAATCTAGAATCTGCTAAATGACCCAGTAAGGTTTCAATGACAGAGACATATTTTACTTAGATACATGCAGCTACAGTTGCTTTCAAAGCCTGATCCCACTCACACCAGTTGCTGTCAAATTCATTCCAACTCATGGCAACTCCATGTGTGTCAGAGTAGAATTATGCCCCATAGGGTTTTCAGTACCTGATTTTTTGGAAATATTACACCAGGCCTTTCTTTGGAGGAGCTTCTTGATGGACTTGAACCTCTAATCTTCTGGCTAACACCTGAGTGTGTTAACTGCACCACCCAGGGACACCAACTGATGCCAAGGCCATTCTATCTCACATATTAGCTGCACTGGTAGCATAGTGGCTAAGACACTTACCTGCTAACCAGACGGCTGGCGGTTCAAACCCACCAGCCACTCCTTGGAAGGAAGGTTGGGCAATCCTACTTCCGTAGTGATACTGCCTCGGAAACCCAAGGAGGGGTCGCTATGAGTCGGGTTTGACTCGACAGCACATAACATAGACATCAGCCTTAGGATCATCATCGTCGTCCTCCTCCTCTTCCAAGTAGCACTATGGGGTTGGTGCAGGGCACCCAGATCGTGTACAATAGGTTAGATGAAATGAGGTACTTGATTGCAATTTACTGGTTACTTTCTGAGATACAAGGAGCTCTGGTGGCACTATGGTTAACGCATTGGGCTGCTAAGGTCAGTGGTTCAAACCCACTACCTCTCCACAAGAGAAAGATGAGGTAGTTTGCTTCCAAAAGGACTTGTTGTTATGTTATGTGCTATGAGTCGGACCCAACTCATACTGACTCCTTGAGTTTCCGAGGCAGTATCACTACAGAAGTAGATTGCCCAACCTTCCTTCTGAGGAGTGGCTAGTGGGTTTGAACCGCCCGCCTTCTGGTTAGCTGTCAAGTGCATTAGGCACTATGCTACCAGAACTCCTCCAAAAGGACTTATAGCCTTGGAAATCTTATGGAGACAGCTCTGCTCTGTCCTATAGGGTTGCTCTGAGTCAGAATTGACTTGATACAGTTATTCTGGTTTTGTTTTTGTTTTGGTTTTCTGAGACACATCATGTTAGAGACATCAATGCCCAGTACGTTCTCTATTCATGATGTCTGACAAGAGAAAAGGAGGAAGTATCAAATTCTGAGGACACTCTGAACAGATTAAGAAACTATGAGTAGAAAAGAGGAGAAACGGGAGGCAAGGCTGGGATCTGTGAGCTGGGAAAATAAACAGACACTCCCTAACTTCCTGAAAATTGACCACTAACTAGTCAGCTTCCTCATTGGGCCTTGGCAGCCAAAGCACAGCACAGCTGGCTCCAGAGTAACCAACGGCTCCCCTAGGGCCTGTGGTACGCATATGTACAGACAACATAAATAATCAGAGCCTCTGACATAAGGTGGGCAGCGGAGAGTGCGGAGAAGTCAAAGGGGCATCCTCATTACATTTGTGGTACCAGTGTCTGGCCAGACCTACAGAAAGCCTACCACCTTTGCTTGACTTTGCCTGCTCTTGTGAAGTCCCTGGACAAACTCAACCCAATGGTACAGGAGGCCCAGCCTGACAGACATGGCAAGGCTCTAATGGGCAAGAAGCCTGCTTTGAGGAGAGAACACCATATCCCTACTTCAAGCTGAGGCTGTTCACCACTCTCCTTAGAGTTCATAAAACTGAATCCATAACACATCTTTCATTACACAGCAGGGATATTTATTTCCCTAACAGGAACATATTTGTTGTTTTGTTGTTATGTATCGTTGAGTCGGACCCGACTCATAGCGACCCCTCCTTGGGTTTCCAAGGCAGTATCACTACAGAAGTAGATTGCCCTATCTTCCTTCCGAGGAGTGGCTGGTGGGTTTGAACCACCAGCCTTCTGGTTAGCAGTCAAGTGCCTTAAACACTATGCTAACAGGAACATATAGGAATGAAATATAATCCCTCCAAGACAGAGACGGTAATAAAAAACTCACATAATTTGAAATGGACACTCAGAAAACATAAAATATTACCAGAGGGGAACATGGATAATGGACTAGCAAAAAGTCCCTGGGATGGCCTCAAAGCCATCAATGGATGTTCCTGTGTAGTGTAAGCATTAGGCAAGTGTAAAGATATATGGGTCTGAGCACCAGGTGTGCTGCTAGCCAGTGAGCGACTGTCAGTGGTTAGCTAATGGTAAGTACTCCACACCTACTGTGTGCTCACGTGGTACTGTCAAAGTACTGGGGATATAAAGATAACTTGAGACATGGTCCTTGCTCCCAAGGTGCTTGCAATCTAGATAAGGACACAGACAAGTGAATCACAAATTCACAGTAATGTAGCAAGTGCAGCAGGAACCATAAAAGGCCATGACTGAACTCTGCCCAGGGAATATGGGGCAACACCAAAGAAGAAATGACTTTTGCTCAGTGTCTTACACAGTGAATGTGTTTGCTACACATTTTTGGGAGAGAGGGTACTACAGACAGACACCAGTACAGACGTAAGCAATGGAAGCGCAATACTGATAACAACAGTTAAGTCTTAAGTACTGGAGATAGGGAAACCTATGTTTGAATTAACATGCTATGGAGGACTAGGATAAGCTCACTCTCAACAGAGTTGATAATTATGATAATTGGTGCTGACGTTTAGCTTTGAAAAGTATAAAAAGAGAAGTCAACCGTCTTGGGGCAAGAAGGTCACAAGAACTCCCCCATCAGCTCCTCTAGAACCTTGTAGTCACACAAGGATGGGCTGGCTCCTAATTAGCAAGCTGTTTTTAGTTATCAAGGCCTAAGATGAAGGTAAATTAAATGCTTAAATGCAGCTTGAACGTGAGATGCTATGCTAGTCTAGATGAGCAAGAAGGGTTAGGAACAGAATAGGAAGCTGGAAAGGTAAATTGGGATCAGATTGTGAAGGTTCCTGAGTGCCATAGTAGAGCACGATTTTCTTCTACAGAACACTGGGAAAACTGAGACTTCTAAGAAAGTGAAATTAGTATTTCTGGGTCTTGATTTCCCTATCTGTAAAACTGGGACAGGAGCTATGTGGTGCAAGTGGTTTGTGACTGGTGGTTCAAACCCACACAGCAACTTGACAGAAGAAAGACCTGGCTGTCTGCTTCCGTAAAGATTACAACCCTATGGAGCAAGGTTTATTCTGTCACATGTGGGTTCACCATGAGTTGGGGCTGATTTGATGGCAGCCAATACCACTACCACAACTGAAATGAATGGACTAGACTATCTCAAAACTTCTGTCAAAGCACATACGTGAACCCCATGCTCTACTTCTGTCTCCTATAAGCCTCTGATTCTCTCTCCAATTTATTGCCCCATTTTTTTTTTTTTTGCACCATAAAATAGTTTTCCCGTTAATCTTTCATCTGTCAGAACCAGCAATCAAAAGATAAACAAAAATTTGCTATCCAATATCTGGTAAACAGTAAATTCAGATCATTTCAATAAAACCAATAACATTTTACAGTCATTAACTTGAGATGCCAATTTTCCATTTAGGTTCTCTGGAGCTCTGGTGGTGTAGGGCCTAAGGCATCTGTCTGCTAACCAGAAGGCTGGCAGTTCAAACCCACCAGCCACTCCTCAGAAGGAAGACTGGGCAATCTACTTCTGTAGAGATACCGCCTCAGAAACCCAAGGAAAGGTTGCTCTGAGTCGAATCAACTCAATGGCAGTGAATTTGTAGTTTAATCCCTGACTGCAGAATTGGCATGTTGTTGTTGTTGTTATGTGCCGTCAAGTTGGACCCGATTCATAGCGACCCCTCCTTGGGTTTCCGAGGCAGTCTCACTACGGAAGTAGATTGCCCTATCTTCCTTCCGAGGAGTGGCTCTACCATTTCATTGTTTACAGATGATTATGATCATTTTGAAAGAAGTGAGGCACAAGTTGGAACAAAACCAAAAAAGAAAAGAAAAAAATCACCAATAACAAAACTGGAGCTACATACCAGGAGGTTCTCTGGCTTGATGTCTCTGTGCACAATGCTGAGACCATGGAGGTACCTGAGGGCATTGGCGAGGTTGTATACCATGGCGCTGCCGTCTCTCTCCGTGTACTTGGTTGAAGAGGTAATTGCATCAAAGAGATCTCCACCCTAAAGAACACACGGGACAGCATATCAAAACGACTGTGGCAATGCTATAAAGGTAACAAAGATGGCTCCGCAGCCCAGAGTGAGTGTAAAAATGACACAAGTGCTATGAAAAGTGATAAATCATAAGTAATGAAAGTTACAATTAGCAAAATACTTCGCTGACTAGGTCCTTTAAGAATTTTTTAAGTCTTGGGATTCAGCACCAAGAATCTCTCTCCATCCTCTTACTTTGACCAATTCCATCACTAGAAAGAGCTCAGTAGCTGTTTCCATCTCCTCGATGAGCATGATGATGTTTGGATGTTTTACTCGGCGCAGGATCGAGACTTCATTCTCAATCAGGTGTTCCTGTCAAATGAAGGGTTCAGAGAAGTGGGTTAGAAATCACAGCACTCTTTGCTCTGTCCCTGTGACCTGGAGGGCTGATGCTAAAGAAACCATCTCTCTTGGCACAGCTGAAAGCCAAACCCCAGCATACTGGTTTCCAGAGAGACAGGACAAGTTAGTGAACATTTCATTGTGGCTTAAAAAAAGAAACTGCCTTATAACATCCTTCAGAAGGGCTCAGTGGTGCCTCCTGGTACAAAGAGCACAGTGTCGTCTTCTCTGTCATTCCTTCCCACCCCTTAAAAGTCTGCAACACTAAAGCTTGTAATTCAGCTAGAACCACACAATGTCACCTGCCATGGGTGCTCTTTGAGCAAAGCAGAAATGGTGATGATGCACTCCTCCAAGCATCCCTGCGCCAAGCTAAAACCAAGGCCCCACAATGTCCCAGGAGAAATATTTCTCCTCTTGTTAAGTACTCATGAAAGATCCAGAGGTTCCATATACTGGTAAACATGATTGTCTCTCACAAAGCCCCGATATAACCTACTGTTTTCTAAGTATATGCACTGAAAGAAATATTAGACATGTAAGAAAATTTGGCATGCTTATGGCATACAATTTCTGGCATTAAAATACTGTGTTAGCTTTTAAACTGTGACCAATATGAATTTGCATTTCATGTTGGAATTCATGAAAAGAAGTCTTCCTCGATGATAGTTTATGAAATCATTTACCAGATGAATGTTTTTTATCATCTTATAGTTCAGAAGTCTGGAAGCATACAGTACCATAGGGATCACTATTCTCATTTTAACTCTAATCACTTCTCTAAAAACACCACTTGATTATCAGTCCTGGTGAGTAATGCAGTTGGGATCAGCACAGTGGAAAATGTTTACTCATACTATTAAGTAATTACTCTCAACACACCAACCCATGAATCATGAACATCTATTGCTCTACTTTATTACGAAACATGAAAATGTCTCAGCAATGCCATATTTATTGATCATCACTAACTTTAATAATGAATTATTCTGAGTCTAGAGAATGCTCTGTAAAATTTGCTAACTGTCCTTTTACATATTATATACACACACATACCTATATGTATCATATTTCCTTTTTTGCCTTTGCTATCAAGAATCTCAGAACTAAGTTTAGTGTTACACTGCAGAAATAAGATTATTATCTTACCCTTACTTCAGGGTATCACTGATGGTTCCTCGCACCTGCAAGTATCCATGTGTACATTATTTTTACACTAAGCTGACTCAAATCCTTTTTGATAACAGATGGAGGTATAAATTATACCAAGTGAATAACCTGAATAACAGAAAAAATCTGTTGTAAGCTCCTGAGCATGGTGGGCCATGATTCTGGAGTATGGAATGCACGGTGCCTGTCCAAGAACTCAACTCCGCTTAAGTCTATTCCAATTCACAGCGACCTCATGTGTCAGAGTAGAACTGTGCACTATAGAGTTTTCGATGGCTGACTTTTCAGAAGCAGACCACCAGGCCATTCTTCCAAGGCACTTCTGGGGAGACTTCACCCTCCAACCTTTCGATTAGCAACCAAACATGTGAACCATTTGCACTACCCAGAGACTCCCCTGTCCAAACAGTCACTGAGTTAATGTTGGCAAATGATAGTTCAAACGCTAAAGAGAAGTAGGGAACGAAAGGAACCAATATTGACTATGAATCTATTCACTATTTGTCAGTCCCCAGGCAACGTACTTGCATAATGTTTTAATACTTTAACCTTAGAACAGAGTTTTGAGGTAGGAATTCAAACCTACATTTCTGACATGCAGTTTTTTTGTACTACACATCAGCTTTCAAAGAGAACTGCTTCAATAGAAATCAAGTTGGAATTTTTCAAAACGACAATGATGACTACAAATCTAAAAATAGTTAACTCCTTGAAAACATAGGAACACACAACAGTGTCACGCTGAGTTGAGGTTTAAGGCAGAATTGTGCCAGGTCTTGTGGAAATGGAGTAACTGTGCTGCTTTTAATGAGCAGGGCTGGGAAAGTCTTTGACCTGGCTTATTCCTCAGCAAACCCCTCCAAATTTAACAGAGGAATGGCTGTTCCCAGACCCTACCCTGGAAGGCTGGGGACAGGCCTCCTACCTTTTTCCAAGTCCCCTAAGTCTAATATACAAAGCAGCAACACAAAGCCACAGACAGAGTCCTGATCCCTCCCCTAGGGAAGCAGCTATGCAGCCAACATCTTGTGATCACACAGACAAAAGAAAGACCTGGCAAATGCTTCATACTTGTGAACATATTTTCAACCTTTTGGACCATCTGTGTCAAGCATTTCCTTAATCCTACTAAAAAGCAACGTTCCATGTACTTCTGTGAACATGTGAAAGCAAGCAAGTGAATTTATTTCTCTCTGTGTGAAGCAAAGACGGCAGTAGTTATTACCACAGTCATGAACGTGAAATAAAAAATGGACATTTTATTTTAAAGTAAATATATCCATGATTTCAGTTCTCCCCTTTCCTCATTTCCTTCCAAGTTGGAAGAGTCTATAAATTTACCTCCATTCAGGGTCTCTATTAGTGATGTTGATTTAGAGAGAGTCATGTAAAAGAATCCTAGTACCAAGAGAAGCTCTCTCAAATTGGAATGAAAATAAGATGTCTACCACATAAGGAGACTGCCCCTCTCCAAAGTTATTATCTTTTTCAATAAAAGGTACAGTGGAAAGTCTTCTAGGATACACTGTGGACCCTCTTCCAGGGCCATCTGCAGTGTTACATTTCAAATACTGAGAGCACTCTGCATCAACATTTCTCCATTGTTATTAATTATCTCTGTTTACTACATACTACTTGAGAATGGCTGGTATTCCAAGCACATAAGGCATGTTTTTGTTGGGATTCAGGAGCTGTTTGCCTTTGTTTCTCAACTTCTGACTATCCTTGTAAAATTGTCTATGAAGGAACAATCCACTCTTTAAACTAACCATCACCAGAAACAAAACAAAAGGACTGCATAAAAATCTTTACAAACATTATCTGCCTATTTTGCATGCAACCCACATATAATCTTAGTTTCTAATATGTAAAAATGTTCTCTAAATTTCATTTTCCAGGGAAATAAAATTTCTAAACACAATATGAATATCACTTTCATCTGAGCCACAATGAAGTTACATTATTCAATCAGCCATCATTATTTATTCGCGTTCCAAATAATTTACATATGAATCATTCCATGGCAGTGCTCCATTGTTCAGTGAGACAGAAAACGACAAAGGAAACTGCTAACTTGGCAAAGGATACTGCCTTATCTTTGGCTATGGTGACTTTGAATATACACGGGGAGTAAATGAGAAATCGTTTAGGGAAATAAATAATTCTCCCAAACCAAACTCATCACTCTTTCCCTACCCTTCCCCAGCTCCACTAAACATTCCTCTCTTCCCAGTTCTCTGTCTCGCTGAAAGAGCCTGGCTGTCCAAAGCAGAAATGAGAATTCCACTCCCACTCCTCTCTCCTTCCTCATCCTCTAGTGAATCCTGGGGTTTGAGTTGCTGCCCAGCCCACCTCTTCAACAGCCCTTGAATCCATCCATTCACGTTCTTTGTTTCCATTGTCAATTTCTTGCCAGGATCTCTCTGTGCATCTGCAAAGATAGTTTTCTCTGCCTGGAACTTTTTTACCCACTTCTTGGCAAACTCCTCTTTTTATTACTCAAGACCATGCTCAGACCTCACCTCATCTGAGTAGTCTCCCCTGCTCACCCACAACTGGGCTAAGGTATGCCTCTGAAGGGCTCATTGACACTTGCACTTGATCCAGACACAGCTCTCCTCCCATTGTCTTCTAGTCATTTGTCAGCTGGTCTGTAACCCCCTTGAACTGTGAGTCTTCAAGGTTTTTGTTTACCTCGCTGTCTAGCAACCAACACAGTTACTAACACACAGACGTACTCATGTGAATAAACAAACACATCATGTTCCTGGCCAAGAGTGACTTTACAGCTGGCACCCGTATGGCTTAGTGAGTACTGCCGAGGTTAACTACAGTAAGACAGGTAAAATGTTGAAATTCCTGTATATGATTTCTATGCAGATATATGTAATAGCCACTCAAAGATATCAAGTCCCAACCCCGAAAATTTATAAGTATTTGGAAAAATCATCTTTGTAGATGTAGTTAAATGAAAGATTCTGAGATGTGAAGATAACCCTGAATTATCCAGGTGAGCTCTAAATGCCATCACAAATATCCTTATAAGACACAGAGGGGGAGATTTCACATAGAAGAGACAGGTATATAAAATGTTCAGCACTTTTTTTTTTTTTTTTTTTTTGCATATAACCAACAAAGCAAAAGTGACCACAATACTCCAAAAGAGTGGCTGGATGTCCCCTTTAATTTTTTAAAAAATAAGTTCTCTATAACATTCTTCTTTTAAAAATAAAATTATACAGAATTAATGTGGAAATAAAGGCTCTTGGCAGTGTAATTATTTTGATTTCATCTGTGGTAGTTAAGGTTGTGTGTCAACTTGGCTGGGCCTGGTTGAGTGGCTGAGAAGCTGGTAGTAGTCTCATTATTCCCCATGATGAGACTGGCAATCACTCCATGGTGGGATCTACCATAAGCAGATGATAGCTGCTTCAGAGATATGGTCTGCTTCCCATATATAAGCAGCAGCTTTGGGAATGGTCTCTAGCTTACGACACACTTGAACCCTGCATATAGCCAAGTCGTTGTTCAGCAGCCTGCCGTGCTCGGCTGATCTTGAGTCTTTAATGGACTTGAATTAATGGCCTGCCATGTGGTTTGGTAATACTAACTGTGCCTTGTTACTTGTCCACCTTGGGTTTGTCAGCCTCAACAGTCAGCAGCCTCGTGAAGAAAAGCCTCCAGCTTCAGTGGGCCAGGAGCAGGAGGCAGAGCTGAAGACCAAGACTGAGGGGCTTTCACCCAGCTCCTAGAGCCTGGCACTTTGATCTGAGACTTAAAGCCTTGAAATTGTAAGAATAAACTCCTGTTTGCTAAGGCCATCTCATTTGTGGTATATTCTTGTCAGAGCAGCACCAGGTAACCAGAACATCATCTAATAACCAAAAGGTTGACAGTTTATACTCACCCAGCAGTTCTTCAGAAGAAAGTCCTGACCAACTGTTTCCATAAACATTACAGCCAAAAAACAAAAACCCTGTAGAACAGTTTTGTTCTATAACACATAGGGTCTCCATGAATCAGAATTGATTCAATGGCAATAGTTTTTGACTTATATATGGAAATCCAAAAAAAAAAAAAACAAAAACAAATTCACTGCCATTGAGCTGATTCCAATTCACAATGATCCCCACTGGGCTTCCAAGATGGCAAATCTTTACGGAAGTAAATTGCCCCATTTTTCTTCCACAGAGCAGCTGGTGTGTTTGAACCACTAACCTTCTGGATAGCAGGCAAATGCCACAGGCACTGTGCTACCAGACCTCCTTTAACCTGGAAATAGTTGTTCAAATAAGCAAAACGTCAGAATGGAAGTTAGTATATGACCACGATTTATAAAAGTAGAATGATAAGATGTAACAAGGAAAAATAAAACCCCAATATTTGAAATGACCTGTCCATTTGTTTCAGCCCTTAGTGTACCAGACTGAATTTTTTTGTACATAAAGATTTTCTTTCAACTCCTGAAATAGCTGCTTAAACTTTAATTAGGTAAACAATATTCTTGCCATAGCATTTTTTAAAATTATTTTACTTTTTTGAAAAAGAAAATTTCAATACAGTGGTGCAGAATGTGGCTCCCCGAATCATATGACACACATTCTGTTTTTAAATCACACTTTACCAGATTGAAAGAGCAACACTTTCTTTACATGTGGGGGAAAAAGCCATTATAGTTCAAAAACTTTAATAGAACATATGTAAAAGCACATAAAATTAGTAGAGAAAATTAAATATAACAGAAAAACAACCCCCATTATTCAAAGAAAAGGAAGAATTCTGCAGTCTCTGCTTCATTAACTTTCAGTGCAGTGGGAAAAAAACTGAGAGATGGATGTCAGCGGAGCTTCCAGACTAAGACAGACTAGGGAGAAGGAAGGGGCAATCCACTTCTCAAAGAATTGGCCGGTGAAAACCTTATACACAGCAGTGAAACACTGCCTGATATGTTGTTGTTGTTGTTATGTGCTGTCGAGTCGGCCTCCACTCATAACGACCCCTCCCCCTTGGGTTTCCAAGGCGGTATCACTACAGAAGTAGATTGCCCAACCTTTCTTCTGAGGAGTGGCTGGTGGGTTTGAACCACCAGCCTTCTGGTTAGCAGTCAAGTGCCTTAGGCACTATGCTACCAGAGCTCCTACTGCCTGGTATATTACTGGAAAAGTTTATGAACAGCCCTGAAATATTGTCTGATATAGGGCCAGAAGATGAGCCCCTCAGGTTGGAAGGAACTCAAAATATGACTGGGGAAGAGCTGCCTCCTCAAAGTAGAATTGAACTTGATGTAGGTGGGGTGAAGCTTTTGGGATCTCCATTTGCTGATATGGCATGATTCAAAATGGGAAGAAACAGCTGCAAGCATCCATTAATAATTGAAACCTGGAATGTACAAAGTATCAATCTAGGAAAACTGGAAGTTGTCAAAAATGAAATGGAACATATAAAGATCAATATTCTAGGCATTAGTGAGCTGAAATGGACTAGTTTTGGCCATTCTGAATTGGACAACCATATGATCTACTATGCTGAGAATGATAAATTGAAGAGGAATGGTGTGGCATTCATCATCAGAAAAAAATGTTTCAAGATCTAGCCTGAAGTACAACGCTGTCAGGGATAGGATAATATCCTCAGAAGGAAGATGGGGCAATATACTTCCATAATGGTACTGCCTCGGAAACCTAAGGAGGGGTCGCTATGAGTCGAGTCCAACTCAATGGCTCATAACAATAACAATAAGGAAGACCAGTTTATATGATTATTATTCAAACGTATGCACCAACCACCAAAGTCAAAGATGAGGAAATTGAAGATTTTTACCAACTTCTGCAGTCTGAACAGTATTGATTATTACTGGTGATTGGAATGTGAAAGTTGGATATAAAGAAGAATCACCAGTAGTTGGAAAATATGGCCTTGGTGATAGAAATGACATCAGAGATAGCATGATAAAATTTTGCAAGATCAACAACTTATTCACTGCAAATACCTTTTTTTCAACAACATAAATGATGGCTGTACACATCGACTTCACCAGATGGAATACACGGTAATCAGTGACTACATCTGTGGAAAGAGGCAATGGAGAAGCGTAATATCTTCAGGCAAAACAAGGCCCCAGGAGCTAACTCTGGAACAGACCATCAACTGCTCACATGCAAGTTCAAGTTGAAGCTGAAGACAATTAAAACAAGTCCATGAGAGCCAAAATATAACCTTGATTATATTCCTATTGAATTCAGAGATCATCAAAAGAATAGATTTGGCACACTGAACACCAATCACCAAAAACCAGACTAACTGTGGGATAATATCAGGAACATCACACGTGAAGAAAACAAAAGGTCATTAAAGACAGGAAAGGAAAAAAAGACCAAAATGGATGTCAGCAGAGACTCTAAAACTTGCTCTTGAATGGAGAGCAGCTAAAGCAAATCGAAGAAATCACAAGATGAAAGAGCTGAGCAGAAAATTTCAAAGAGCAGCGGGAGAAGACAAAGTCAATTATTATAATGAAATGTGCAAACACCTGGGGTTAGAAAACCAAAAGAGAAGAACATGCTCAGCATTTCTCATGCTGAAAGAACTGAAGAAAAAATTCAAGCCTTGAGTTGCAATATCAAAAGATTCTTTGAGCAAAATATTGAATGATGCAGGAAACATCAAAAGATGATGAAAGGAATACACAGAGTCACTGTACCAAAATAATTGGTCAATATTCACTTATTACAGTAGGTGGCATATGATCAAAAAGCAATGGCATTCAAGGAAGAATTCAAAGCTGCACTAAAGGATTTGGCAAAACAACAACAACAACAACAACAACAAAAAACCAAGGCCCTGGTAACTGGCGGAATACCCACTGAGATGTTTCAACATCTCAATTCAACAGATGCAGCACTTGAGGCACTTATTCGACTATGACAAGAAATGTGAAACACAGCTACCTGGCCAACTGACTGGAAGAGATCCATATTTGTACCCATTCCAAAGAAAGGAGACCCAACAGAAAGTGGAAATTATCAAAAACATCATTAATATCACAAGAAGTATGGATTGCACCTCAACATAAAATGAAAATCCCCACAACTGGACCAATAAGCAGCATCATGATAAATGGTCAAAAGACTGATGTTGTCAAAGAGTTCATATTACTTGGTTCCACAATCAACACCAATGTAAGCAAGTAGTCAAGAAATCAGAGAACATATTGCACTGGGCAAATTTGCTGCAAAAGACCTCTTTAAAATGTTGAAGAGCAAAGATAGCTCTTTGGAAAATATGGTGTACCCAACCCAAGCCATGGTATTTTCAATCACCTCATATGGATGTGAAAGCTGGACAATGAATAAGGAAGACCAATCAAGAGTTGATGCTTTTTAACATACTACACAAAAATATTGTTCCACTTCCTACTCTGGCAAGTAGCAACTGGGATCTTAAAAGCTTGCAAGCGGCCATCTAGATGAATGATGGGTCTCTCTTCATCCAGAGCAAAGAATAACAAGGAAAACCAAAGACAAATGGAAACAATTAGTCCAAGAAACTGGTACACCATCCTATCCTCAGCCTATACAACTATGAGACCAGAAAAACTAGATGGTCCCCACCTACCAATGTCAACTACTCAGAGGGGGATCTCTGTAGGAGATCCTGGATAGAGTGGAAGAACAATGTGGAACAAAACTCAAAATCATAAAAAAGAAAGAAAAAAAAAAAAAAAAAGGACCAGGTTTGCTTGTCTGATAGAGCCTATGGAACCACTGAGACTATGGCCCCTAGCTGCCTTTCAGGTCTGGAATTGAACCCACTCCTGTGGCTTCTAGCCAAACAGAAAAGAGGCATATGAGTCAACATTTACATTAGGTAGATACACTCCTTGGAGAGATCAATCATGGGAGAATAGAAGGGCCGTGTATGCACAGGAAAACAGCTTGGGGTTAGATGTGCATGGGAGGGAAGGACAAAGGGAAGAAGTAACTATGGGGAGGAAATGGGAAAAGAGCTGTTGCATTGTGATAAATTGTAGTAAACGTCATGAGACAAAGTGTATGTGAGCTGCTGTATGGAAAGTGAATTTGCCCTATAAACTTTCACCCAAATCACAGTTAAAAAAAAAAAGAGTTGATGCTTTTGAGTTGTGGTGCTGGCAAGAAATACTGAAAGTACCATGCACTGCAAGAACTAACAGATCTGTCCTAGAAGAAGTACAGCCAGAATGCTCCTCGAAAGCAAGAATGGCGAGACTACTTCTCGCCTACTTTGGTCACTCTTCCTAAAGGAGAGGGTCAGTGAAAAAGGGGAAGACCCTCAATGAGATGGACTGATACAGTGGCTACAATGATGGGCTCATGTGTAGCAAGTATTGTGAGGCTGGCACAGACCAGTTGTACATAAGGTCTATGTACATTTGTTGTACGTAAGGTCACTTGCAGTGTAGTAAATTACATAGCATGGCTTTTCTAGCCATGTTGTTGTTGTTTGCCTTCAAGTCGGACCTGACTCATAGCATAAGTCTTTGTAAACTCCATGGTGGAATTTGCTGTGAGGAACTGAGTAGCTCCTGTTTGTTACAGTTATCCACTTGGGGTATTTCCGTTGAGAGTGGCATGAATAAATCCCATAATCTGTGAGTTCTGCGTGGCCACTGCAGCAAATTATCGAACCCAGCAGAGAGGTGGTAGGTGCTGCGGGAGGAGTGGTTGGTGTCAGGGTTGGGGAAAGGGCTGGAGAGAGGCAGCATGCCTGGCCTCACAGGAATAGGCCTTGGGCTGCTGGGAAATTCTCTCTCAGGTGTATAGAATTCTGATGTCAGGATTGGTTAGTTTGGGCACTCTGCCAGGCTCAAAAAGGAGCCCTCCTAGAGGCAGAAGAAGTCTCTCACTGCCAGCTGGGAGATGCGAGAGATACTCATTGCTGAGAGACACCCAGAGACAAGCATTGCTGAGAGAGACCCCGAGAGATGTACACCGCTGGGAGAGAGACTGAGAGACTGTCGGCTGAGAGACGGCGGTAGGCTGAGAGAGACTGAGCACGTTCCTGAACTTAAATTGTAGCCTATTGCTTCCCCAATAAACCCCATAATCTGTGAGTTCTGTGTGGCCACTGCAGGAAATTATCGAACCCAGCAGAGAGGTGGTGGGTGCTGTGGGAGGAGTGGTTGGTGCAGGGTTGGGGAAAGGGCTGGAGGGAGGCAGCATGTCTGGCCTGGCAGGAATAGGCCTTGGACTGCTGATGGTGATTCTGTCTTCTTCTTGTGGGGTTAGTGGAGGTCGGAACATGCAACCTCCCTGTTCCTTCAGCAGTCACTATAAGTTGGAGCTGACTCAACGGCACCTAACAACAACAACAACAACAACACCACATTGCAATGTTTTCTTCTTTTCAGTCATATCACCTCAAACACTCCTAATTATAAACGCTAAATCTCTCTGGCATATTAATAATATTAGTAGTTCACATTTGTTAAATTCTTATTATAATGGCACTTTTTCTATGTGTCTCCCATGTCTTAATTCAGTTATTCCTCACAACAACCTTATGTCATAGGTTAATAAGTTCAAGTAAAACCCAATTGATAAACCCACTGTAGAGGGCAAAACAAAGGCACCAAAACCAAACCAAACTCACTGCTGTGGAGTCAGATCTGATTCATAGTGACCCCTCTCGCCTTGGGTTTCCGAGGTGGTATCACTATGGAAATAGATTACCCAACCTTCCTTCCAGGTAACAAAGGCACAGAGGGGTAAAATAATTTTCCCAAGGTCACACAGCAAGAAGAGGCAGAGCTAGGATTAAGCTACACAATCAGGCTATAGAGCATCACTGTCTCACAGAAATATATATATAATTCTAAATTTTCTAATGTCTGCATTAAAAAATGTAAAATAGTAGATAAAATTAGTTTTAATATATTTTATTTAAATATATTCAGATTATCATTTTTATCAGTATAAAAGGTATTAATGAGGTTTTTTTTTTTTTTTTTTTCCTTTTTGGTACTAACTCTTTGAAATACAACATGTATGTTATACCTACAACATATCTCCATTTGGACTAGCCACATTTCAAGTGTTCAACAGCCACACATGGCTACAAACTCTTCAAATGGACAGTGTAGCTCTAGAGCCTGACTCTAACTGCTCTGCTACTCCAGAAAGGAATCTAATAAGCTCTTTGTTCACATTGCCATACATATTTTTCAAATGAAGTTAAAATAACGGTACCCCAGCAGCATTTCATACAGCTGTTTTTTTTTTTTTTTTTTCTTTTCCCCCTGTCCTAGTTTGAGAGTAGGACAGAAGAACAAAGTTCATCTTGTTGGGGATGCAGTCCTCCATAGTGCTCCTGAACACATCAGCTTTTGTTCCAGACCATCTTCTAAGAATGTTTATATAGCATACACCCTGGGAACACAGAGACTGGGTCTCTCTTGGGGCAGCAGGTAGATCTGTATCCTGAACAGGATAATAAAATCTTCCTCTGGGGCAATGATTAGGCAGGTTTGCCAGCAGCTCCCTCATAAGATTAGACATTTCCTAAGCTTCAGGATTTCCTCAGCTCTGGCACAAGCCCACTGTGTATTCAGCACCCACCAGGGCCCCTCCAATCACCTCCATAGGACTTGGAGTTCAAGGGGGAACCAATGCAAACATGAAGCTCAAGCTGCCTGAGGTGTCAGAAACAATAAAGGTGTCTCGTGTCTTCAGCCATCATCTACAAAACTGGAAGTCTAAACTATCAGCTTAAAAAGTAGGGTGAAGTCTCAGTCCTTTTATGGTTCTTGACACACCTTTTGGGTACTGCTGGATCTTAAAAGGATCTTTCAGAGATGAGAACTTTCATTTTCTACAGTTAGAACCAAGAGCAAATCAATTTACTGTTTTAGGATTAAAGTTTCTGAAAAATGGCAAGAAAACAAAGCTGGATCGTGTTTCCCCCCCTTTATCAATGGTCTATTTCTGCTTGGTCTTGTCAAACTACCATTTAAATGCCTTCACCACAGCAAGCATCTCACCAAATTGCCTCAGTTTCTTTTACAAAGCAGTTATATGTACTGTACCTTTCCACAACATTTGGCTTTGTCTATAATCTTCAGGGCAAACTCCTTTCCAGTGGACCTATGGAATAACCAGAGAAAAGCCATTTAAAGATATAAAGACAATACCCAATGGTGCTGAGCTGATCCTGACTCACAGCAACCCTACAGGTCAGAGTACAACTGCCCCATATGGTTTACAAGGCTGTAATTTTTACAGAAGCAAACTGCCAATCTTTCTCCTACAGACTTGCTGGTGGGTTCAAACCACTGATCTTTCAGTTAGCAGCCAAGTGCTTAACCACTGTGCCACTAGCATTCCTTGATTAAAAAACATTATCATTCCTGATTTCCTTTGCTACACAGACCCTGGGAATGAAGACCTAACTTCTCCTATGGCACATCACAGACAATATGGAGTGGTCTCAGGAGAGAAAGGCACTCAAAAAAGGAAAAAACAAAATAAAACTGTGGTAGTTGAAGTTGTATGTCAACTTGGTTGGGCCTGGTTGTGTGGCTGGGAAGCTGGTGGTAGTTATTCCCCATGATGAGACTGGCAATCAACTCCATGGGAGGATCTACCACAAGCAGCTGAGTAGCTGCTTTGGGTATGTGGTTTGCTTCTCACATATAAGAAGCAGCGTCGGGAATGGTCTTTAGCTTATGGCATGTTTGGACCCTGCATGTAGCCATGTCATTGTTCAGCAGCCTGCCATGCTCTGCCGACCTTGGGACTTACAATGGACTTAAACTAATGGCCTGTCTTGTGGTTTGGTAACATCGGGACTGTGCCTTTTTATTTGTCAATCTTGGGCTTGGCAGCCTCAGCAGCCAGCAGCTGTCTGAGTGAAGAACAGCCTCTAGCTTCAGTGGGCTGGGAGCTGGAGTCAGAGCTGAAGCCCAAGGCTGAGGGGCTTTCCCCGAGCCCCTAGAGCCTGGCACTTTGAACTTGGAGTTAAAGCCTGTAAGAGAATAAACTCCTGTTTATTAAGGCCATCCCATTTGTGGTATATTCCTGTCAGAGCGGCACTAGAACAAAAACCTAAGGCATTTAACTGCTAACCAGAAGTCTGGCAGCTCAAACCCACCAGCCACTCCTCAGAAGGAAGACTGGACAATCTACTTTCATAGTGATACTGCCTCAGAAACCCAGGGAGGGGTCGCTGTGAGTCGGATCCAACTCAATGGCAGTGAGTAAGCCATACTGCATGTTAATTACATATCCTTTTGTAAATATTAGTAACTATAACATTATAAAGTAACTCACATACTTAAAACATTTAAATTCATTTTTATCAGAGCTAGGTAAGAAACAGTTTGAATCTCAAAACAGTTCACCCAGGAGACAAGATAAAATTAAGAAAAATGGATCAACATATCTGAAAATTGTCTATTATCAATGTATCTTTACATTGGTCGATGAATCACATTTGCCCATAATAACAGCTGTAAAGTCCCAAAGCTTCTTAGCCAAAAAGCTAGGATATGGTCCCACTGCAAATGTCCACATCTGGCATTAGTGAGGTCATTTACTCAGACACAAGAATCTTGACTATTATTTCACTGTTGAGCATCATTAACGTAATTTCATCTGAACATGGTAAATAACATCTTTTTGTATAAGCAAACAATTCAATAAAGAACACTGCAGCCTTTTCAGATTACATCTGTCTCACAAACACACTTACTTTTGCCCAGGTTGTCATAGTACATGCTGATGAGTCTCTACGTTAGAAGAATTACTTTTATTTAAATTGGTCCCCCATGAAAACGTAAAGCAAATCCAGATTTTCGACAAGTCTTTAGAAATCATATTTTAGATGTTTTGTTACTTGGGTGGCATTCTGTATATAAGAGCTACATAAAGGGGATTAGAGGACCAGAAGTTACCCTGTGTACTGATATAAAAGGAGCACTAAAGTATCACTGGAGGTATACCAAGATAGAAAAGTTGTATTTCCCAGAACATTCTGGAAAATACCTCACAAACAACAAAAACTGTCTCTTGGAACAGGTGGTCGGTCTATAAACCCGAAGATTCTAATTTGAGTCTTTCTTAGTTTTAATATTGTTCAAAAACTCCTGGAATTTTAATGAGTAGATTTCCTACCATTTGAGAATTTAAATCAATTTTTAACTTTTTATTGTGATTGTGTGAAAGTTTACAGAGCAAATTGGTTTTCAACAATTCATACACATTTTGTTTTGTGACATTGACTGCAATCCTCACAATGTAATAGCACTTCCTCCCTGTGGTCACTGTTTTATTTGTCCTTCTTTCCTACCCCCTCCTGCCTTCTGAGCTTTATCCTGCGCAAATCCTGACCTTCTGATTTTGAATGCTTGATTGTTCTAAGAAATGCTTACCTCCCTGGTATTACTATTCACCTTATAGGCCTGTCTACTGTTTGGCTGAAAGCTGAGCCACAGAGGTGAGTTTAGCTCCAGGCTTAAAGGGTGTCTAAAGGCCGTAATCTTGGGTGTTCCTCTAGTCTCTACCAGCCCAGGAAGCCTGATCTGTTTTAATGTTTTGAGTTTTGTTTCACATTTTTCTCCCACTCTATCCAGGAGCTTCTATTGTGATCCTTTTAGAGTGGTCTGCAGTGGTAGTAGACACCACCTAGTTCTTTTGGTCTCAGGGTCATAGAGGCTGGGGTTCATATAGCAATAAGTCCTTTGGACTAACTGTTTCTTTACGTTTTTTATTTTCATCACTCTTCTTTGCTCCAGACAGGGAGAAAACAATAGTTGCATTGTAGATGGCCACTCATAAGCTTTTAAAACCCCAGTCACTACTCACCAAAGTAGAATGTAGAACACTGTCTTTGTGGACTATGTTATATCAATTGACCTTAGTGTCCCTTGAGACTATAGTTCTCATGCCCTATTTCAGGACTTTAAACAAAATACAGGACACTGGGCATCAAAAATATAATTTCAATAAAGACAAATGCAGAGTCAACTCTTGTATTCTGAACTATTAGTATATTCAATTAAATGTTAACTGAAAGGCTTATTTTGGAGATAAATGAGTTAATACAAGTACAGTAATGAGGACAGGTAAATATTATAGAAGGGTTTTTGTTCTGAGTCTTATTGTTTCCCATTTCTCTCTAACTCACTGATGATACCGCTGATAAAACCCAGCCCAAATGCATATAAAACAGTTTTATACTACATATGAATACATATATTTTTCCCTATCAAATGACTTGTAGGTATGCAAAATTTCTGGTCCCAAGGGTAGAATCTTTTTAATTTATAAAAATAATGTACCTTTCTAATCCTTTGAGGATGACACACATTGGATAAAGGGTGAGGAGAGATTTCCCAGGATGGTCTTTTGTTCATTAAGATAAGAATGAACTCCAAGAGAGAAATTTATGTGTAAGTAAGCAAATAATGCTCCCTGTTATCCACTTACCTGTCCATGCACTCTTTGACTACTGCAAAATTGCCATCACCAATGACTTTCCCAATTCTGTACTTCTCAAGAAGAGTTGAGGATTCAGAGCACCTGTTTCCATTCACACCTGCAAAAAGAATAAATGCAAAGTCTAAGGAAAACATCAGCATTTTATCTGGGTTCCCATGTACTTGTAAAATAATGAATTGCAATGCATTTATTTCCAAAGCTATGGTGAAACAAAAGAAAATCTCTAAGCATATTTTCTGAATAGAACACCTGAAGCACCAGCCTTCCTTTGACTTTGCTAGTTAGAATCAGAAACCAACATAATCAATAAACCCAACAAATACCTGAACTATCAGTTGAAATAAGTGATCAGTCTTGGATAAAAGGGAGTCTTTTTGCCAATTATAGGGGAAGTAGTGGAAATTTTAATATTAGGAAGATGGTTTTCTTCTCAAGATTTTCAAGTAAAGAAAATTCCACCCTGATAAAATAACTTGTGAAGACCGATTCCCGTCTCAGATCCTTCTCAAAAAGAGGGGGTGGGCTTAAGAATGATCACTTCTCACAATATATCACCAGTGCTTTGTACATAACAGGTATCAAATAAATAAAAAGTCTATGTTTAGAATATGAGAGCAAATTGCCACTAAAAAAAAATAAAGGAAGCCTCTGATGGAAAATTTTACATGTCAACTTGGTTAGGCTATGGTGTCCAGCTGTTTCATGAGAAGAGAGTCTAGATGTTAATGTGAAGCTATTTGGTTGTGATTTAACATTTACAATCAGCTAACTTTAAGTACAGCAGACTATCCTACATGGGTGGGGCTTATCTAAACAGTTGAAGGCCTTCAGAGCAAAAAAAGGTTTCCTAGAGATAAGACTGCAATGTCAACTCTTGCCTAAGTTTCCAGCCTGCCAGCCTGCCTTGCAGATTTCTAATTTGCCACAACCACTTGAGCCAATTGCTTAAAATAAGCCTGTTTGTCTCAATATCTGTGTACAACACTCACTGTCGCCGAGTCGGTTCCAACACATAGTGACCCCTCCTTGGGTTTCCGAGGCAGTATCTCTACAGAAGTAGATTGACCAATCTTCCTTCCGAGGAGCGGCTGGTGGGTTTGAACCACCACCCTTCTGGTTGGCAGTCAAACGCCTTAGGCACTACACCATCAGAGCTCCTATACATATATATGGATTATATACACATATATGTCTGTATAGAGTATGTATACTCAAATTCACTGCCATCGAGTCCGATCCAACTCATAGCGACCCCTCCTTGAGTTTCTGAGGCGGTGTCACTACAGAAGTAGATTTCCCAATCTTTCTTCCACAGAGTATG
>NW_006921884.1:2101358-2147336 GCF_000298275.1 Orycteropus afer afer | reverse complement strand
AAACCCACCAGCCACTCCCCGGAAGGAAGATGGGGCAATCTACTTCCGTAGTGATACTGCCTCGGAAACCCAAGGAGGGGTCACTATGAGTCAGGTCCAACTCGACGGCACATAACATAATATAACAATTAACAACGAGATTTTATATAACTGAAAGTGACCTCACCCCCACCACTAAATAGGCCAATAGGTGACATTATCATATCCCTGTTTAGGAAGATCCTCAGTTAATACAAGTGGATTTGGGGTGGCCATCAGGGCCACATGGATGATTTCCTTCATAAAAATAATCAAATTGAAAACTACCTTCAGGACTCATGCATCGATCAAGCTCAGGTCCACCATTTACATTGGAAGAAGATCCACCGTGTGCAGAAATCTGCTGAAAGAGGAAAATGGCCATTATTTATCAGGATAAATTCACAAATCTTTAGCTAGCTAATCCTTACTAGATAATAGAAGATGTTTGTAGAATGTGAAAGAATAATGATACAGAAAGAGAGGAAGCATTCCCCTTCTCCTCATCTTACCTATCTTCACACATACATCAAAGCTAATACTAATGCCTTTCTTAAAAGGAGCTCTGGTGGCACAGTGGTTAAGCACCTCAGCTGCTAATTAAGCCAGTGGTTCAAACCCACCAGAAACTTTATGAGAGAAAAATGAGGCAGTTATCTCCCCAAAGACTTACAATCTCAGAAAACCTAGGGGGACAGTTCTGCTCTGTCCTATAGGTTACTATGAGTTCGAATCAACTTGATAGCAGTTTTTTTTTTTTTTTTTTTTGGCAGTTTAATGCCTTTCTGCCTTAGATTACAGTATCTTCAGTTCACATTAAATATCAGGAAAACTGACACTGCTACTTTTGACCTCAATGGAATAAAACAGGAGACTTTTATGGGATCAGAGGTGAACAAGGTACCTATGAGTGGCAAAGCAAGGTTTATTTTGACGGGACAAAATACGGCTTTGAACAGCAGGTAGTTCCAAACCCAGAATGTTGACTTACGCCCCCAGGATCCCAATGCCTTCCCTGAAGCTGACCTCATGGAGTCCCTGATAAGGTCAGTCCCATCCCAGAAGCTCAGCCCCATGACTCAGAATTGCATTGCCTTCCATAACCTCCTGTAGATTTAGGATACAGAAAGTAATCTGGCTCAACAATCCTCTTCACCAATCCTAAAACAGCAGGACTTCCTCTTAGGTATTCTAAGGATGCTTAGGAACCAGAGGGAAACAAAAGATAAATGAACAAAGTCCAACTTAGCAAAGCTGAAGTTCCCAGTCGAATGCAGAAATATCTCTAGTTCTTAGATGGATTTTAAAATTCATATTAATTATATTAAGCCTATTATCCTATAGGCTTAAATTCAATATTTTCTTAATTCCCCAGGTCTTTCAGGAATTCAAATTCAAACTTTTCATTTTGTTCCTTAAATTTATTTCTTTTCTTTTCTGTTTTACTTATTCTTTCTAGGAACTTACATAGTCAAAGGACTTAACAAATGTTGAGAAGTATCTTCAGCATTTTGGTCTTGTCTGTTTACAAAGCTTACCTGCATGTCCCAACTATCCTGGTAGCTTGTGACCCATGACAACTGTGCCCTATTCATCACTGCATGTCCTGTGTGCATCTCAGGGCTTGGCACAGGCAGAATTTACTTAATATTTGCTAAATAAATGCATGATGATACAGAGGTCTCTGTTTCCAGAGTGCCTGCAAGCTGTAGGGACTAAGTCCACTGTTTTCCTCCTGATGAAGTTGAGACCTCACAGATGCTGAGTTTGATTCCAAATCCAGGAAAGCCCAATACATATAAACAATTCTTCAAATGGGACCCTCCAGAAGTTCTTCTGGAATAAAATATGAACCTCAAGAATAAGAGATCTGTGGCAAATAAATATTGGCTTATTTTCTCAGATACCATGTAACCCCACAGTTAATTTTGTGTGTTAACTTAGCCAGGCTATGGTGCCCAGTTGTTTAGTCAAATACTGGTCTAGATGTTGCTATTAAGCATTTACATGTAATTAACATTTAAATCAGTTGACCTTAAGTAAAGCAGATGAACCTTCATCATATGGGTGGGCCTCATCCAATCAGTAGAAGGCCTTAAGAGCCCAAACTGGAGGTTTCCTGAGGAAGGATTCTGCCTCCAGACTATAGACACTCTGCCAGAATTCCTCTCTCTCTTCCACCTCCTGATATACCATTTTAGACACTAGACTCCCAGAATTTCTAGCCTGTTACTTGACCTATTTTGCATTTGGGTTTTGGATTTGCCAGCCCCTATAATCATGTGTGCTAGTTCCTCAAAATCAATCTCTCTATATATAAATGAATGTATGTGTGTGTGTACATTTATGTATATAGATAGATCAACATATACATATATGTAGATATATCTACATATACATATATATAAAATCCATAATATACCCTATGCATCTCTTACTGATTCTGCTTCTCTAAAGAATCCTAAGACATCATCAGGTTGTGTGGACAGTATAACCAGTAGTTGCTCGTCCTGTTAAGGAAACCAGAGGCCATGGAAAAGCAGTGCTGAGATACACCAAATCAGCTTGAGTGGCAAACACTTCTGAGTTTCTTCACTCCTACAAGGAATGCAGCTGTGTAGGGATGTGGGTGTATGTGTGTCTCTCTTTCTAGATGGATATCCTGGCTCCCAGGGGTTCAATTACTTTGCTTCCTAACAATAAAAGATAACTGGTGGACAATCTTAACTTTTCAAAATTTAGCTTTGTTTTGTTGCCTTCAAACCAGGAGGATTCCATGTTAAAACATTTAAACATTAGAATGTTTAAATCCAAGTCCCAGAGAGGGGACTTAATAGGAAGCCTTAAAGAAAACCACACCATCCCCTATTCCATTCCTTTCCCACAGCCTGGTTCAGGTCCTCATTCGACTTCATCAAAGTCCTCCTTATGTTTTGTCTCCCCCATTCTACATATTATTGCCAGAGAAACTTTTCCAAAGGGCAGTCTGGTATCACCCTCATAATCCAAAACCCTCAGCAAGTCCACAATCAACACTATGTGTGCTAGTTCCTCTTCCAGCCCTCAGAGACTGAGGAAGTAGGAGCAGGGTGAAGGCCCAAAACCGTACTTTGTCCTTGTTCTCTGAGCAATTGCTTGTTCAAATCTCCTAGAAAGCTTGTAAAATTATTCTATCAAAGTCTTTTTCTTGAGCTAATTTGGATAATTCTTGGTGCCTTGCAAGCACACATGAACTGTTTGGACTTAGGAACTTTCCGGGAAGGAAGTTTCAGAAGGGCTACAATGCAGGTGTCACATGGATGAGTAACTCCAAGGAGCATTTACTGATTGAGTTCCAGTGACTCACTGTAAACTTTCCCAATTTTGATTAACCTCCACCCCCTTATGCCTCCCCATGCCACCTTCACCCCATTCTATTTCCCTCAAGTTGGCTCTGACTCATAGCAACCCTATGTACAACACACCAAGACACTGCCTGGTAGCGTGCCAGCTTCACAATCCTGAGCCCATCAATGCAGCCCCTGTGTCAATCCATCTTACTGATGGTCTTCCCCTTTTTCCCTGACCTTCCACTTTACTAGAATATCCTTCTCCAGGGAATGGTCTTTTCTGACATGGCCAAAGTAGGTGAGACAAAGTCTGGTCATTCTCACCTCCAAGGAGCATTCCAGCTGTACTTCTTCCAGGACAGATTAGTTTGTTCTTCTGGCAGTCCATGGTACTTTTAGTATTCTTTGCAAACACCACAACTCAGAAACATCAACTCTTCCTCAGCCTTCCTTATTCATTGTCCAGCTTTCCCATGCATATGAGAATACCATGATATTCATGGTATTGAAAATACCATGGCTTGGGATAGGGCACCTTAGTCTTCAGTGACCAAAAACAAGATGAATTGTGGGATGATATCAATAACATCATCCATGAAGGAAAAATAAAAAGGTCATTAAAAAGACAGGAAAGGAAGAACAGATCAAAATGGATGTCAGAAGAGACTCTGAAACTTGCTCTTGAATGGAGAGTAGCTAAAGCAAATGAAAGAAATGACATGTTAAAAGAGCTAAACAGAAGATTTCCAAGAGCAGCTTGAGAAGACAAAGTCAACTATTACAATGAAATGTGCAAAAACCTGGAGTCAGAAAACCAAAAGGGAAGAACACACTTCAGCATTTCTTAAGCTGAAAGAACTGAAGAAAACATTCAAGCCTTGGGCTCCAATATTAAAAGATTCTTTGGGCAAAATATTGAACAATGCAGGAAACATCAAAAGAAGATGGAAGGAATACACAGAGTCACTGTACCAAAAAGAATTGGTTGATATGCGCCTACTTCAGTAGGTGCCATATAATCAAGAACCAATACTACAGAAGGAAGAATTCGAAGGTGCACGAAGGAATTGGTGCAAAACAAGGTTCCAGGAATTGATAGAATACCCAATGAGATATTTCAACAGACACTGCATTGGAGACACCTGTCTATGCTAAGACATTTGTTTCCCCATACAGTCCAGCAATTAGAAACATGGTTTATGTTGAGTCTCAGGGGTAGCAAGAAGGCAAAGACAGAGTGGGTGGTGGAAGCTCATTCTCTGGTGGGTGGGAGAGAAAGGAAGCTGGGCTGGAGCCTCCAGCTACAAAAGAAGCAGAGGGCTATGGAGTGGGAGGGGAAGAGTGGAAAACTACTTTCCCATGTACCTGACAAACCAACTGCCAGTGAGTCAACTTTGACTCATGCGGACCCTGTAGGACAGAGTAGAACTGCCCCATAGGCTTTCCAAGGCTGTAAATCTACTTAATTGTGCTCATGAGGAACCTGTACGTAGACCAGGAGACTGTTGTTTGAACAGAACAAGGGAACACTGTATTGTTTAAAATCAAGATGGGTGTATGTTAGGGTTGTATCCTTTCACCATACTTATTCAATCTGTATGTTAAGCAAATAATCCAAGAAGTTGGATTATATGAAGAAGAATATGGCATTAGGATTGGAGGAAGGCTCATTAACAACCTGCAATATGCAGATGACACAACCTTGCTTGCTGAAACTGAAGATGACTTGAAGCCTTTACTGATGAAGATTAAAGACTACAGTCTGCAGTGTGGATTACACTTCAACATAAAGAAAACAAAAATTCTCACAACTAGACCATTAAGCAGCATCATAATAAATGGAGAAAAGTTTGAAGTTGTCAAAGATTTCATATTACTTCGATCCACAATCAACACCAATGGAAACAGCAGTCAAGAAATCAGATGTCATATTGCACTGGGCAGATATGCTACAAAAGACCTTTTTAAAGTGCTAAAGAGCAAAGATGTTTCTTTGAAGACTAAGGTATGCCTAACCCAAGCCATGGTATTTTCAATCACCTCTTATCTGGATAATGAATAAGAAAGACCAAAGAAGGGTTTATGCTTTTGAGTTGTGGTGTTGGCGAAGAGTAGTGAGAGTACCATGGACGGCTAGATGAAAAAATTAATCTCACCTGGAAGAAGTGCAGCTCAAATGCTCCCTGAAGGCGAGAATGGCCAGATTTCATCTCACCTACTTTGGTCATGTTGTCAGAAGAGACCATTCCCTGGAGAAGGATATTATGTTTGGTAAAGTGTAGGGTAGGAGCTCTGGTAGCATAGCGCCTAAGGCCCTTGACTGCTAACCAAAAGGCTGGCGGTTCAAACCCACTAGCCACTCCTCAGAAGGAAGATGGGACAATCTACTTCCGTAGTGATACTGTCTTGGTAACCCAAGGAGGGGTCGCTGAGTCGGGTCCGACTCGACAGCACATAACAACAACAACAACAACAAAGTGTAGGGTCAGGGAAAAAGGAGAGGACCCTCAACAAGATGGATTGACACAGTGGCTGCAACAATGGGCTCAAGTATAGCAAAAACCGTGGGAATGGCACACAGCTAGGCAGTTGTCCATAGGATCGTTATGAGTCGGAGCCAACTTGACGGCACCTAACAGCAACAACGAGTTTTTACAGAAGCAGACTGCTACATCTTTTTCCAGCTGGTGGGTTCAAACTCTTGACCTTTTGGTTAGTAGTCAAAGGCTTAAACCACCAGTGCTCCAGTGCCACTAGTGCTTCTTGTATCTGACAAAATCACCATGAAATGTTAGTGTTCCAGCCAATAATGACCATAAGAAGAACATTTTTCAAATTTCTCAAATCAACTGATTTTTTTAAGTGTTAAACTTCCAGCCTTAAACAAATAAACAAAAACACTAAATATGCAGAGCTAGCAGGAGTGACTTATCCAGTTTTCTATCCAAACATGCTCCTGTATTTGAAATAAAGTTTTCCATGAAGAAAAGAAAAACATGAAAAAATAAGGGGAATTTTACTACAGCAAAGTTAAACAGTGTAACAATTAGAATCAAGGACAATTTTCCTTTCCTCCCTCCTCACTCTTTAGTAACATCTATAGCAACAATCTGTTCTGGACTTTGAGAGGCTACAAAGACGAAGAGACATGTTATTACTGTCTAGAAGTTTGCAATCTTATGAGGAGGCATGGGTCTACATCTAAAACCCTTCAGCAAACATCTGCATTCCAGGATTCGGCTTTGAAGGTTCTGATTGCTACAAGTGACTTTGAAGCTCCATGAGAGGGAGCCATTTTGCTAAGGCACACATGTGCACTTGTACACTTCAATCATTTAGCTAGTGATTAAGTCCACCTGACCTCCCAGTAACAAAGCTTGGTGCTCGAGGGGTGTAAGAAAGGCTGGGTATTCACCAAGAACTCTGGTTATATCCCTTGCTAATGTGAAGGGTCTATTGTTAAATATAAAGCAAAGCATTTTCAGTGCCCTGAGAGACATAGAGATAAAGCAATGAAAACGCAAGGGATCAAGCTAAGGCTTCACAGAATTCTCACTGTTTCCCATGCACAATTTATGTATTTCTCTGTTCTAAGATAATCTCTCTCTTACTAAAGCAAGGATTGGAGTAGCACCAGAGAGATTTTTAAAAATGGTATTCCTGATTAAACCTGTCCTATTTCTGTCAAACTAACAATTTTCATTAAAATCTCTTAAAATGCTAATGAGCATTCATGCTTCCATCAGCAACTATGATGCTGAGACAGCTCAAAGCCAAGTGCCTAGATGCTGTGTGTTAGTGAAGTCCTCCTTAATAAAGCATAGATGGATGGCAGCATCTGGCCTCTTTCTAGATATCTCCCATAATTACTAACTGGCTTAACAAGTTGGGATTCTGTTTAGGGGTGGGGAGGTGAGGGGGATAAATTTCCTGGAGCAGCTCTGACTTGTCAAGAAGAGAAGTGACCGAAAGGGGCGTAAAGGTACTGCTGAGGTTGCTCTCTGTGCTCTGCTCCTGACACCACCCATCTAATTCTCTGGCAGGCAGTAGTTCCACTTTTATAGATAAAAGGAAGAGAAATGCATGATGATTTTAAATTTAATTTAAAAATCAAAGTCTTAAATGGAGCAGGAAAAGGTATAACGTGTTCTCAACTGCAAGTATCATTTAAAAAGGCATACACAGCTGATGAGTAACACTCCACACTTTCTACAAATCCCACAATTCAAAGAGAAATGTTAAGTGCTATAACAAAAATGCTAAGCTTGCTCACAAATAGGTAATTCTGAAAAAAGTAACAAAAGGTAGTTCTATCTATCTATATACTTATTTAAGGTTATATCAAGAAATATTCTTTTATAATATGCAGTAAACATATATTATTATTGACTTCTAATATAATGCTGAACACTTCCATTCTGCTATTTTTATAAAAGGAAGAACTTGAACAGAATCAAGGAGAGATATTTATGTGTGTGAGTTTATTATCTTGAGCACATTTTAGAAAATGAACTATGATTCGATTTGTAAATGGTTTATAACAGGAGTTGGAATTTTTCTGTCAAGTAATATTTTAGACTTTGTGAGTCATGAAGCACCAGTTGCAACTACTCAAGTCTCCTGCTATAATACGAAAGCAGTCACAGACAATATGTAAAGGAATGAGCATGACTGTGTTCCAGGAAAACATTATTTAGAAAAACAGGTGGTGGGCCAAATTTGGTTAGTGGGCAAACTCATGGTCTATAAGAATTTTCTTCTTGTTGGTGTTGTTATGTGCCGTCAAGTCGGCCCGACTCATAGCGACCCCTCCTTGGGTTTCCGAAGCAGTTATCACTTCAGAAGTAGGATTGTCCAACCTTCTGTCCGAGGAGTGGCTGGTGGATTTGAACCACCAGCCTTCTGGTTAACAGTCAATTGCCTTAGGCACTATGCTACCAGAGCTCCTAATTTCCTCAGGAAAGATTTTTTCTTCAACAAAATTCTCATACTTTAAATCTCTAGGACAGAAGAACATTAGAGGTATTATTGTTGCTACAAAGCAGTGGTTCTCTGTCTTTGCCTAGCATCACCCTAGAATTACCTGGGAGAATTTGAAAAATTCTATTCCCAGGCCACATCCCAGAATCAGCATTTTTTTAAGCTCCAATAATGATTCAATGTGCAGGCCAGGTTGAGAACTTCTGTTGAGAAGTTTCTGACAGTGGTTGAAATTAACTGTTCAACTATCTTAATTTTTGAAAGTTCACCGTGTCACTCATCTATTAATTCATCCACTGCAAATGATCCATAGCCAAAAAAACACCCTTCTCTTTGTAAGAAAAGGAAAGAATGTCATTATTTATTGAATGCCTACCTTGTGCCAAGCTCTGAAAAAAATCAGTACTTTTAAATCATGTGAATCAGTTTTTACCATTATATTCATTTGCATATAAAATAATCAAAGCTCAGAAAAGTTAAATAACTTGCCCAAATACCACAGCAAATATGTAGTCAGGATCTGAACCCAGGTCTGATTCCAAAACCCATGAGCTATTGTCCATTCTCATACTGTCCTCTCCTTTAAAAACATGAGAAGTCCTGCATGGCTATTAAATCAAATAAAGAATTTCTTATAATACCACACTCGTGGATCATATATAGATCCTGAGAATATTTAGAATCTGTTTTCAGATTACATAACTGTGCTCACATTACTTTATGATTTTTTTTTCATTAATAAGAGGACTTTGGAAGTACATTGAAGATATTTTAGAAATTGAGTATACCAGTTATCTTGTATAAATAGATTTTCTTCCATTGTCATTCTGTGACTTTTAAAAATAAAAAAATAAAAAAAAAAAAAACCACATTAGAAGCATCAATGCCACCTAATTAGAATGAAAATGAGTGTAAATTAGTACAAATGCTAAATTACGAATGAATTTAAGAGCAGTAAGCTTTATCACTTTTATACTGCATTTGTGGTAATTTCCTCTGCAATACTTCTTATTATGAGTAATGAGATATAACCAAACCAAACTCATTGCCATAGAGTCCATAAAATATAGAAACAATTAATCTGGATCAGTATCTAGGGGTTGGTAACATGCAAAGTATTCTTATCTATGACCTTATCTTAGATCGTTTTCATCTGGAAAAATTAGCGGTACTTGCAATTTGTGATTGATAACAGTAAAACAGAATTCACTGTCTATGTAGGAATAAGATTTAAGAGAACGTCCAATTCAATAGTATATCATGGAGCTGAGTGGAAATGGCAGACCTGTGTTTTTCTGCTTCTCAGACTACCTCTGCCACCTCAGTTGATAAAACGGTTGTCAAAACCAGTGAAGAAACTTCATCACATCCTTTATGAGTGAGCCTTTCCACCAAAGTAGTGGCTTATTTATTTTGACTGATGAAAGGTGGTATAGTATGCCTACTTGCTAAAAAATGTCTTCATGTTTTTACCAATTTCTAGGATGCCAAGGGTGGGAGCTACCATTGGCCTGTTGGTTTGTCATACTGTGATGGCTTGCATGTTGCTATGAGACTGAAAGCTGTGTTACCAGTATTTTAAATATCAGCAGGGTCACCCAAGGTCGACAGGTCTCAGCAGAGCTTCCAGACAAAGACAGTCTGGGAAGAAAGATGGGGCCGCCCACTTCTACAAAAATTGGTCACTGAAACCTTATGAATAGCAATGAAACACTGTCTGATAAATTCCTGGAAAACTGGAACAGTGAAATGTTGTCTAATAGAGACTGGAAGATAAAGCCCCTTAGATTGGAAGGCATTCAAAATACAACTGGGAAGAGCTGCCTCCTCAAAGTTGAGTCGCCTTTAATGACTTAAGTTTTTAGGACTTTGATCTGCTGGTGGGGTACAACTCAGAACAGGAAGAAACAGCTGCAAACATTAATATTTGGAACATGGAATGTACAAAGTATGAATCTAGGAAAATTGGAAGCTGTCAAAAATGAAACAGAACACATAAAGATCAACATCCCAGGTATTAGTGAGTTGAAATGCATTGGTATCAGCCATTTTGAATCAGACAGTCATATGGTCTACTCTGCCAAGAACGACAAATTGAAGAGGAATGGCATCACATTCATTGTCGAAAGGAACATTTCAAGATCAATCCTGAAGTACAATATTACCATAAGCCTACAAGGAACACCAGTTAATACTACTGTCACTCAAATTTACACACCAACCACTAAACACAAAGATGAAGATATTGAAGATTTTTACCAACTTCTGGAGTCTGACACTGATCAAATTTGCAAGCAAAATATATTGATACATTTTGGTTACTGGAATGCAAAAGTTGGAAACAAAGAAGCAGCATTAACAGTTGGAAAATATGGCCTCAGTGACAGAAATGATGCCAGAGATCACATGACAGAATTTAGCAAGACCAACTACTCATTTGTTGGAAATACCTTTTTTCAACAACAAAAACAGTGACTACATACTTAGACCTCCCCAGATGGACTACACAGGAATCAAATCAACTACAACTATGGAAAGAGGAGATGGAGAAGCTCAATATCATCACTCAAAATAAGGCCGGGAGCTGACTGTGGAACAGACTAGCAATTGCTCATTTACAAGTTCAAGCTGAAGCTGAAGAAAACTAAAACAAGTTCACAAGAGCCAGGCTATGACCTTAATTATATCCCACCTGAATGTAGAGACCATCTGAAGAATAGATTTCATGCACTGAACACCAATGACCAGATAGATGAGTTCCGGGATGACATTAAGGACATAATACGTGAAGGAGGCAAAAAGTCATTAGAAAGACAGGAAAGGAAGAAAAGACCAAAATGGATGTCAGAAGAGACTGTGAAGCTTGCTTTTGAACTAAGTATCTAAAGCAAATGGAAGAAAGAGGAAATAAAAGAGCTGAACAAGAGATTTCAAAGGGCAGCTTGAGAAAACAAAGTAAAGTATTATAATGAAATGTGCAAAGACCTGAAATTAGAAAATCAAAAGGGAAGAATATGCTTGGCATTTCTCAAGCAGAAAGAACTAAAGAAAAATTTCAAGCCCCCAACTGCAATATTGAAGGATTCTACAGGCAAAATATCAAACAATGCAGGAAGCATTAAAAGCAGATAGGAAGAATACACAGAGTTACTGTACCAACAATAATTGGTCAACGTTGAACCATTGTACCCAGTGCCATCGAGTAGATTCTGACTCATAGTGAGCCCCACTGGGTTTCCAAGGCTGTAAAACTTTACGGAAGTAGATTGCCTCAATTTTCTCCTGCAGAACAGCTAGTGGGTTTAAGCACTGACCGACCTTCTGATTAGCAGCCAAATGTCTTAACACCACCAGAGGTATCAAATAATCAAGAACCAATGTTCTTGAAAGAAGTTGTCTAAGCTACACTGAAGGAATTGGGGGGAAAAAAAAAAGACTACAGGAATTGACAGAATACCCATTGAGATGTTTCAACAAAATGGATGCAATGCTGGAGGTACTCACTCATTTATGCCAAAGAATTTGGAAGATAGCTACATGGCCAACTGACTGGAAGAGATCCATATCTGTGCCCATTGCAAAGAAAGGTGAGCCAGAAGAATGTGGAAGTTACCAAATAACATCATTAATATCACACATAAGTAAAATTTTGCTGAAGATAATTGAGAAATGGTTGCAGCAATATATGGAAAGGGAACTTTCAGAAATTCAAGCTGGATTTAGAAGAGGACATGGAATGAGGGATATCATTGCTAATATAAAATGGATCTTCACTGAAAGCAAAGAATACAAGAAAGATTTTTTACCTGTGTTTTATTGACTATGCAAAGACATTCAACTGTGTGGATCACAACAAATTATGGATAACACTATCAAGAATGAGAATTCCAGAACTCCTGATTGTGCTCATGAGGCACCTGTACATAGACCAGGAGGCTGTCATTCAAACAGAATAAGAGGATACTGCATGGTTTATATCAGAAAGGGTGTGCATCAGGGTTGTATTCTTTCACCATATTTATTCAATCTGTATGCTGAGCAAAAAATCCAAGAAGGTGGACTACTTGAAGAACGCAGAATCAGAATTGGTGAGAAGACTCATTAACAACCTGCAATATGCAGATGACACTTCAGGGTGACTTGAAGCATTTGTTGATGAAGATCAAAAACTACAGTCTTCAGTATCAATTACACCTCAATAGAAATAAAACAAAAATCTTCACATATGGACCAATAAGCAACATCATGGTAAATGGAGAAATGTTTAAAGTTGTCAAAGATTTCATTTTACCTGGATCCTCAATCAACACCCATGGAAGCAGCAGTCAGGAGACCAGCTGTCATATTGCACTGGGCAAATCTGCTGCAAAAGACCTCTTTAAAGTGTTAAAGAGCAAAGATGTCACTTTGAAGACTAAGATTCACCTAACCCAAGCCATGGTATTTTCAATTGTCTCATATGCATGTGAAAACTGGACAATGAATAAGGAAGATCCAAGAAGAATCAATGCCTTTGAATTGTGGTGTTCATGAATAGTGAAAATACCATGGACTGCCAGTAGACTACTAAATCTGTCCTGGAAGAAGTGCAGCCAGAATGTTCCTTAGCAGACAGAAAGGCCTTTGGTCATGCTGTCAGAAGGGACCAGTCCCTGATGAAGGGTATCATGCATGGTAAAGTGGAGGGTCAGCGAAAAAGGGAAAGCCCCTCAGTGAGATAGACTGACACAGTGGCTGCAATGATGGGCTCAAGCACAGTAAGGATTGTGAGGATGGCAAAGGATTGGGCAGTGTTTCCTTCTGCTGTGCACAGGGTGGCTAAGAGTTGGAACTGACTTGACAGCACCTAACAACAGCAAAGGTGGGAAAGGTGACTGCCTTTTCAGCTCCAACTATGGCAGAATCAAAAATCAGGCATTTGTGACTGGTCACACCAGTGTGGGCCAGGTCACCACAATAACCTTTAAGATAGGTAAGTCATCCAAATACCACTAATATGCTACCAAGAAGAAGTTCCACTGACTCACTTTCATGAATAAGGCAACATTTATGATTGGCATATGTGTTACTTATATTCCAATAGAGTATTGATTGATTCCAAGTTAAACATACCTTTCATGATCCCCTTTAGACAAAGATTTACCTTGTAAACCCCCATCTCCACAAAGATGGCTTCAGTCCATTTGAGCTACTTACCCACCAAATGCTTCTACTTACTGAGCAACTACAATGTGCAAATCACTGTCTCAGATGAAGTCTGGTATTCATTATGATTTTAAGGGCATTCAAGTCTCCTAAACTGCTTAGTCCTTCTTTTACTTTTGTTCCTCTCCCATAAAATCAATTATATTCAGAGATGAAGTCACCACCCAGAATTTCTGGGGTAATGAAAATAGCATAAAAGTGGTCAGTCTCTCAAAAGATATTAACTAGTTTTAAATACAAAAGGAAAGTCAAAGCTCGAGGGAAATGCAAACATGTCTAAGGTCAGCAGCTACTGTGGATTTACATTTCACAGCTTCGAAAAGAAGTTTCCAAGTTCAGAAGGTCAAAGAGTTCCATTTTAGCTCTGCCAATCAGCATGAGATACTACCAACCCTTTTATCACACTTCACAAATCTGGAAAATCTTTCACCACCAGCAGACCCAGGAGACATCGTCAGATAAAATATCAGCACATCAGATAGTTTATAATCTCAAGATGTTGGATAATGTTCCAAATGTACTTTTTCCTTTCTTCTTTCAACCAACAAGAACGCTCACAGCAGACAAGCTCTGGGCACAGGCTTCAGCATCAAAATGTGAGACATTTTATCCCTCAGTGTCCACAGATGTGCCCATGACACTGAAGCCTGCAGTTACTACTGCCTTAAAGTCTTAAATTGGGACACAGATGATAAATTAAAGTTCAGGGAAATGCTTTCTTCATCCATCTGGCAGCTGATGACACATTTAGTACTCTTTATTGCCTATCCGTCCCAAAGAATATGCTGTGATTTAAGCACAGTAAATATTCCAGTAGGGAAAGTTATCAGCTAGATGGAAGGGACCCTGAGGAACTTGCATAGAGGAAACAGGAGATCACAGGTTAAGGTCAAGGAGAAATGGAGGATCAGAAAGATGGAGGTTAATAAAAGCAAGTGTTAGTGAGATTCTAGGATTTGAAGGGGAGAAAAAATAATAAGCAGAGAGTAATCAGATAATACGGGAAACAAAAGGACTAAAAGGAGAACAAAGAAGTAAAATTAAAGGGGGTGGGTTGAGAGGTTTTGGAGACCCTCAGAAAGGAAGATGCTTAGGAAGCTACTGAGGAGCAGGAGTAGCCTAAGGAAGAAAGTTGGGTATCATCTGATAAAGAGATGACAACTGAAAAAAGACTGGTGCAGTAGCCAGCCTCCAAAATGGTGCCTAACAACCCACAACTCACAGTAACTGATGCCCTTGTGAAGTCCCTTCCACAATGAATAGAGCCAAGGTGTCTAAATACTGAAGAGGTGATGTTGTCTGATTTCTAAGGCTAGGTGATAAAAAGGAGAGCAACCACACAGAGCATGCTCTCTTTCAGATCACTTGCTCTGGGGGAAAGCCAGCTGCCATTTTTGAGGACACTCAAGCTGACATGTGAAGATGTTCACAGGGACAGGAACTGAGGCCTCCTGGCAACAGCCAGCAATGACTTGTTAGACAAGTGAGTGGGCCACCTTGGAAATGGGTCTTTTATTCCCAGGCAAGTCTTCAGATGACATGAGAGACCTTGAGTCAGAACCACCCAGCTAAGCTGCCTCTTGATTCCTGAACTGTATTAAAAGATATTTTTTATTGCTGTTCTAAGCTGTGAATTAGAGCTTAAATTCTAAAGCAGATGGTTTGTGGAAGGGTGGTCTACAGCAGGAGTCCTAACTCCATTTTGAGTTTGACTTAAGCTCAGACGTCATTTGAGTTCTGTATGTTATTTCCCCAATGCTTGCTGGCCATTAAACCAGCAACGTGGCTGTACTTAGACAAGCCTGAGGCAAGTCCAGGGAGGGGCAGTTTACCCTCAGGAAGAGTGTGATTGAAAGTAGATTAACCAGTAGATGCTCACATGCAAAGAACTAGGCAACTTGCCTGCGTATGTCCTTAATGATTTACAGAAAATAGCCATTTTATCTAATTTTAAGTTAAAAGTTGGGGTCCTGGCGACTATGACACAGGGCCACATGATCACAAGTTATACCCCAATCACCATGTGCAAACCCGAGAACCAATCCATAATCTTTTGTAACCTGCAATTATGTACTTACCCCACTCATGGTCCTTTCTCTGCAGTCCCACCCGCAACAGTGATGGATTGACCTGCCACTAATCATGATCTTGTGATGATTTCTATTGTACTCTATCATACAGATGAAAATCATGGCTGTTAAGTCAGTGGAATCAACTGGCTTCTCCATTGGGTGAAAACTAATGGTTTCCCTCATCCAGATGATTATGTTTGTTTTGTCTTTGTCCTGTTAAAGGCTTAATAAAATGGTCTCTATAGAATATGTTTGATAAAGAACTCTGGTGGCACAGTGCCTGAGGCATGTGACTGCTAAGTTGAAGTCTGACAGTTCAAACCCACCAGCTGTTCCAAGGAAGGAAGATGGGGCGATCTATTTCTGTAAAGACTTACCACCTTGGAAAACCAAAGGGGGTTGCTGTAAGTCAGAATTGACTCAATGGCAGTAGCTTTATTTTGTTGTTGTTTGAATATGTTTAAATCTGGGGTATTTTTTCCCCTAGTAAGTTGCTAAGTTTTGGTATAACATGTTACTATTAGAGTCATCCATAGAGAATGTATTGCACTGGGCAAATCTACTGCAAAAACCTCTTTAAACTACTGAAGAACAAAGATGCTTTTGAGTTGTGGTGTTGGTGAAGAATACTGAAAGTACCATGGACTTCTAGAAGAATGAACAAATCTGTCCTGGAAGAAGTGCAGCCAGAATGCTCCTTGGAAGCAAGAATGGCAATTTGGCCAAACTTTATCTTATCTTTGTTGTCAGAAGGGACCATTTCCTGGAGAAGGATATTATGCTTGGTAAAGAGAAGGGTCAGCAAAAAAAGACGAAGACCCTCAATGAGACAGATTGACACAGTCGCTGCGGTGATGGATTCAGGTATAGCAAAGTAAGTGAGGATGGAACATGACCAGGCAATATTTCATTCTGTTGTACACAGGGTTGCTACGAGTCGGAGCCGACTGGAGAGCACCTAACAACAGATTACTAATAGGATTGGAATGTGTACAGAGGGTAGGAAAGCAGAGAAGGACAGAATTGCAAACAAAATTCAGTGAGAGAGAGAAAAACCAAGAAAGTAGTGAACTCCTGGAGTCTGGAGTCTGAGTTCTCTCACATTCTCTTCCCTTTTTTATACTACTGAATGCTAATTTTTTTGTAAGTGCAACTTCCTTCAAGTAAAAACTGACACTGGAAACCTCAAAGTTTACAATAGGAAGGAATAACAAAACATCCTTGAGCACTCCATTCTATTGCTTTCTCTGTATTTAATCAATTAACCTTTTCAACCTTAGCAGTCGGTTATACAATTGTCAAGCTGAAGTGAGTTCCATTATTATGTTTTACCTTCAAAGGCAAAGCAACTTGTTTAATGCTATATAGCTAGTAATGTCTCAGCCAAGATCAAACCCAGGACTCTGGTTTCAGAGTCCGTGATTTTAACTACTACACCATTCTGTGTCTGTCTCCAAAATGAAGAGACAGCTGAGCATTGAGGGAGATCTAGGCTTCATTCTTCCTTGAGCTCTTGTATTATATAACTGCACACCAGGGGGCACTGTTTCCATCTTAATATTCTGGACTAATGGGCCAAAGATCCTTGTCTGGGCTCCCTTAGTTTAACTAGGATAGATTTGAACATTCACACAAAACTTTAATAAATATTAAGGGAGGACAAAAGAAAAATAAGGGTCCTGAGGAGCTATGCAGCCTTGTAACACAGGCCCAATACAACTTGGCATAGTAGGCAGCCTGGCACCACTGAGGTAAGGAGACTTCAGTCTGGCCTGAAGAAATGACTCCTCCCTAGGTGATGGCCACCACAAATAGATTTGCCTGCAGGAAAGCCACCCACCCACTGCTATCGAGTTGATTCCAACTCATAGCAGCCCCCACTAGATTTCCAAGGCTGTAAACCTTTACAGAAGTGGATTGCCTCACATTCCTCCTGTGGAGCAGCTGGTAGGTTTGAACCACTAGCCTTCCAATTATCAGCCTTAGCCACTATGCCACCAGAGCTCCTAAATACACAGAGAAGCTAAGTCAGCTTCTGAAACCTAGAAGCTGAGTCCTAGGAAAGGAGACCAATGGAGGTTTACCAAATGGCCCTAGTTTTCAATGACCCTGTTCTGGTTCCTTAGTGCCACTCTGACAAGAAATACACCACAATGGGATGGCCTTAACAAACAGGAGTTTATTCTTACAATTTGGAGGCTTTAAGTCCATGTTCAAGTGCCAGGCTCTAAGGGCTGGGTGAAAGCCCCTCAGCCTTGGGCTTCAGCTCTGCCTCCAGCTCCTAGCCCACTGGAGCTAGAGGCTTTTCTTCACTCAGACAGTTGCTGGATGCTGAGGCTGCCAAGCCCAAGGTTGACAAATAAAAAGGCCCAGGCCCGATGTTACCAAACCACACTGCAGGCCATTAACTTAAGTCCATTGTAAGTCCCAAGGTCGGCAGAGCATGACAGGCTGCTGAGCAACAACACGGCTGCATGCAGGGTCCAAGCATGCCATAGGCTAGAGACCATTACCAAGGCCTTATATATAGGAAGCAGACCATATCCCAAAGGCAGCTACTCAGCTGCTTGTGGTAGATCCCACCATGGAGTTGATTGCCAGTCTTATCATGGGGAATAACTACCACCAGCTGCCCAGCCACTCAACCAGGTCTAGCCAAGTTGACACAAAAACTTAACTACCACAACCTCTTTTATGAATTTAGGAGCCCTGGTGGTGCAATAGTTAAAGCATTCAGCTGGTAACCAAAAAAGGTCGGCAGTTCGAACCCACTAGCCACTGTAGGAGAAAGATTTATAGCCATGGAAACCCTATATGACAGCTCTACTCTGTCCTTACAGGGTCACTGTGAGTCAGAACTGACAGGGTAGCAGTGGGTTTTGTGTTCGGTTAACTAATTTAGATCTGACCTTGTTGTTTCCAATCATCTGCTTAATAGACTGATCTTACTTACCAACTGTACCCTTAGGAGCTGGGAGTACAGTTGTAAAGAGCATGCCACCTATGACATTTTATCCAAAATGTGGTTGCTCTCACAGAGCCACCATAAAATACCATCTCATACCATATAACCCAGGAGCTCTAGTAGTGTAATGCCTAAGGCGCTAACTGTTAACCAGAAGGCTGGTGGTTCAAGCCCACCAGCCACTCCTTGGAAGGAAGATGGGGCAATCTACTTCTGTAGTGAGACTGCCTCAGAAACCCAAGGAGGGGTCACTATGAGTCAGGTCTGACTCAATGGTACACAACAACAACAACAACCATATAACCCAGGTATTTGCTGGGTCCCAGGTTTCCACTATTTCCATCCTATACTAATCTTGACACCATTGAGCTCCATTGCTGGTATGCAAAAGAAAGCCAATAACCCATTCCATAATGTGAGCTTTGTCATTTTATGTACTGTTCACACAGTATAGACCATTTCACTTGAAAATTTTCCATCAGCTATCTCTTAGTAATCTGCCCAAGTCTCCCAGGAAGAGCTGACAAGAGGAATCCCCTAACTTTCCACATCCTTTCACATCTAGCCTCTCTCCCACCCCAGGATTCTCCTCTCTTTCCTTCTCTTGCTCACCCCCTCCAATCTCTCAACCCCTTTTTATGTGGAACATTTGTATTTATCTAAACCCAAGCATTCACTCACTCTCTTAAAAGACTTACACAGCACAGATTTGTAACCCAATTACACCCTCATCTCGATGCCTGTGTTGGAGCCATGGAAGTAGATCCATCGGTGATATGGGAAATATCAGAACCAGAACGTTACAAACAAGGACCCTGAAAGGATCAGAGAGCCAACTACTCACTAGGGGAGCAAGTCACTTCACAACCCGGAACCACATTTTCTCCATCTACAAAACAAAGGCAGAACTAAAAGATCAAAGAGTACTTCTAGTTTTCACATTTTACGGTTTTTTAGGTAATGAAAAGAGAAATGATTACCTAACAAAACCAAAAAAATTATCATTGATGTACAATTAATGCTCAGTTGTCTTAATGTCTTTCAGTTTTAGGCTTAAAAAACCTTAATTATTGGTTACTACCCTTTCTTAAATCCACCCTGACAAATTATTCATAGTTTGGAGAAAGCTCTGGTGAGACTTCCTTTCCTGGCTTTGGTCCAGGCCGTGAAAGAACATGACCTTTTATGACTGTTGACATATGAATGGAGAGGTCTTCCAAAGCACAGTATTACTAGGAAAACTTGTTGTGGGGAGGTGCACAGTTTCTTAATTTCATAGTTCTTCTTCAATGAGCAAACACAAATGCCACTAACAATCTATGGGCAGAGATTAAACATGACACACCACTCTATTTTCATTTTAAATCTTTCAGTGTTCCCAAGAAAAGACCTAAATAATTTCTAGAAATTGGCACAAAGTGAGAAAAATTGTGACAAAACATAAAATTATGCTCATCTTTGACATGTTGTTGCAGTTGTTGGGTATCTTTGGGCTGACTGCAACTCACAGCAACTCCATATGATGGAGTAGAACTGCCTCCACTGGATGCAATGGTTAAACACTCAGCTGCTAACCAATAGGTCAGTGGTTCGAACCCTCTAGTGGTTCCATGGGAGAAAAGACCTGATGCACCGCTCCCATGAAGATTATGGCCTAGGAAACCCTATGGTACAGTTCTACTCTGTCCTACAGGGTCACTATGAGTTGGAATTGTCTTGCTGGCACACAACAACAACAATCTTTATGGAAGAAGGTCATCAGGTCTTTCTGTCAGGCAACTAGTGGATGGGAGCTGCTGGTTCGTAGCCAACACTTAACTACTACACTACCAGTTCTTTGCTAAATTCCCTACTGTGTACCCAGAGATGGCTTCTATGCCAAAGGTATGTCCTAACAGAGAGAGAGAAACATGAGTGTCAACTCTTGCATATGGTGCTGGTTTGGTTTGCTTGCTTTTGTCAATTTCTGATTCTTTGGGGAACAGTTATCTACCCCCAAAGCCATTAGAGCATCTAAATAGGAATAGTTTATAGAGTTCCAACCATGAAAAACAGTCCTCCACTGTCAGATATTTTCTCCTAACTGAACTTAATAAGCCATCTTAAATGAAGGGGAAGGAAAAAGCAAAGCACTAACACATGGTAATTATCTGTAATTCTCCATTTGTAATGTCGCTGCATAGAGAAAACAATGCAAATGTGTGAACAGATGCTGACTAGAGATTTACAATGACATCAAAATTAGGGTATTTTGTACAATAAGTCATGTGACTAAGTTGCAGTATTTCAGAGGCAGGTTTCCATCCCAAGGACAGTATAGAGCACAGATTGTTGGGAACCATAATGAGATGAAATTTCCACAAGGCATGACCCACAAGAATAGGCAGAGGTCAGAACAGGCATGGTGACCAAAAAACTGATTCAGTAGGCAGAGACTCATTTAGCGGCTACTATTTAATGCAAAAATGCAATGAATAATAGCAGCTTTAAAATGAAAAGAGGATAAATAGACTCCCCAGCCTCCTAGATTTTTTTTTCAGCAACTGAAAAGAACTCAAATCCTAGCATTTTAGAAGATATTAAAAATCAAAATTCCTTATTTTATAGATGAGAAAAACAAACCCAGAGGAAGCCTCACCACTGTCAATAAGCCCAGAGGATGGATGGAAAAAAAGAGTGGGATCATGGGAAAGACCACTACTATTTATCCTACTTATAATACCATCTCCATTCTTGGTTAGTAATCAACATTTCTCTTAATCAGAACACAATTTGTCTTTCTCTCTCCTGGCATCAAGAAGTAATCCTTGAGCACTTACTGTGACAGGGCAGTGAGCTAATAGCTAGGGTTACTATAATAATTAAGATAATTTTGTACAGTGACAACAAATTTACCTAATGTCTTGCCAAAAATACAACTTATGTGTTTGAAATTCCAGGAACGTATGTATACTCCATAAATACAAGTGATCTTGTGTGAGTATGTGCACATGTGTGAAAGAGCAAGTGGATACATGAAACATTAATTTGTATTTCCTTTAAATAATTAGTTTTCCAGTCCTGAAGCTATAGACTCCATTCCTAACAACCAGCATCAACTCATCTAGTAGCAACAATAGAAAAGGACAATCTTGGTCTTAGGGTTGAAGATGGACTAGGAAGAAAGATGGGAATCCAGGTTAGCAATGGGTAAAAAAAGGGGGAAAGTAACAAAACCCAAGGAAAGCAAGGACTAAGGTACTCACATGGATAGCTCTCATAGATGGCCACATGTAGCCCTATGTCAAAGATCCCAGCCTTGCCTAGAGCAATGATCTGGGAGAGAAACACAAATGACCCTTGTGGGTGGCTCACTGGAGCTTATGTTGGGTTTGCCCTACATTCAATACCAGCACTGGAAGCCACCCGCTTTTGCTTTAACAAAAGACAAAAGAACTGAAACTGGAAAAGAAGTGAATCAACTTGAATTGTTTTTGCTTTAGTTTCCTTGAAAGTTGCTCAGATTAACAACAGTATACCTCTAATCTATTCTGGGGAAAATAAACTGGGGAAGGAATTCTGAAAAGAACAGTTGTTATGGGCCGTCGAATTGGACCTGACTCATAGTGATCCCTCTTTGGGTTTCCGAGGCCATATCACTCACTACAGAAGTAAATTGCCCAACCTTCCTTCTGAGGAGTGGCTGGTGGGTTTGAACCACCAGCCTTCTGGTTAGCAGTCAAGTGCCTTAGGCACTATGCTACCAGAGCTCCTCTGAAAAGAACTAGTCAATTTTAATCTATCAAGGAATTTTTTTGGAATTGACAATTAAGAATGCCATTGAAATCATATTATGAACTGACCTAAGCCAACTGAGCACTTCAGAAAATACCTAGTTCTTTTGATAAATATAAGCAGCTTCCAGCAATTAAAGGTAGGTGAGAGCTATGTTATCTTCTCCCTGTAAAATTACCACCAGTCTCAGTTCAAATTCTGCCAATGTAAATTAACAGACACAAAAATGGACAATCTGGGATGATTTTCTATTTTTTGTTCTCAAGGTCTTAGAATAACATCACACAGGAAAATTCTCTGTGGTAGAAACACACTCTCAGGGCAGGACAAGGAAACCTCACAGTCCAGTGGAGACTGTCTGGAAAATGGGAAAACACTACCTTCCTTACCACTCATTTTACTAATGAAAAAAGTATTTGTGAACATCCTTAATGTAAAGAAAGGAGCTCCAGTGGTGCAGCAGTTAAACCATTTGGCTGCTAGCCTAAAGGCCGGCAGTTCAAACCTACCAGCTGCTCCATGAGAGAAAGATGAGGCAATCTGCTTCCGTTAAAGATCTACAGCCTTGGAAACCCTATGAGGCAGTTCTGCTCTGTCCTTCAGAGTTGCTATGAGTCAGAATCGACTCAATAGCAATGTCTTTGGTTTTGGTGGGTTTAATGTAAAGAATGATACTTGGAAGTATTCAGGCAACCAACTCTGGAGAATGCATGGTTAATGAAGGTACTTCCAATGCTAACCAAATATTCCAAAGAATTCAAGTAAATTTATGCATACATACATGGTACTGTTTATACATCAGTGTTCTTAAAATACATTACTATATAGACAATATGGTTATTTCTCTAAAACAAAACTTTCTATCTTTCCTGCAATTATTTACTGCCTTTCTATTAAGCCATTTTTTTCTCATAATTTAAATTATTGGAAGCTTCTAAATCAAATTAAATTTTAAATCAAAATTTTACAAATTTGGGTTTGCTCATCATTCTCTCTCTCTATTAAATGGCCTATTAAATCAACTGCTAATCATGTCAAGTTACTGTTTGTACTTTTAGGACATCACAGTCAACACTTTAGACTTATTTCTAAGTTCTTCTTCACCAAAAATGAAAAAAAAAATTGTATTACTACTTGTGTGCATAAATATTTTACTAGTATTCCATTTTGTTTTAGACTTAACAAAGTCAAATTATGTTAAACTCAAACCAAACCCATTGCCATCAAGTCAACTCTGACTCATAGCTACCTTATAGGATAGGGTAGATCTACCACCATAGAATTTCCAAGGCTGTAATCTTTACAGAAGCAGACTGCCACATATTTCTCCTACAGAGCAGCTGATGGATTTGAACTGTAGACTTTCCTTCCAGCTGGCAGATGAATACTTTACCTCTGTACCACTAAGGCTCCTATCAAATTATGTTCACAAAATCGTAATTCAGCATGAGATTTTAAAAAGAAGGATGGTGTTTTCCAAGGCTTTGCATTGCAAAATCATTTTGATAATAGGAAAATTACTGTTTATTATACTTTACCATGTTATGTTCAATCACAACCTTGCATTCCCATTTTATACATGGAAACACTTCCACTCCAAATGTTAAATTTGACTTTCCTCAAAATACAGCACTAAACAGGGCACAGAAGTCAAAGCCAGATCTGCCTGGGCCAAATCCTAAACTCTTTTCTTTTATTAACCTATTCCCTCAATATGCTCCTTGAGCAAATTAAACTACTAAGCTATATAATAATTCTAAATAGCAAAATCACACAAACATGTCACACATTATATTTCATACCTTTAATCCCCTGTAACTTCCTGGGCTAGTTGGAGAGGAACTGGAGGATTTTGTAGATTTAGGAGTAGAAAGCTGGCTGCTGGGAGTTCCGTTAACTGACCATGAGACAACAGAGAGGACAGAGGTCATTAAAACATAGAACAGCGAGGCTGTGTAAAAAATATTATGTGCATGCATAATATAGCTGCAATGAAGCTGATTCTTTCAAAGCTCAAAGCACATGGCAAATCAGCAAAAAGCAAACAATAAATACCTTATTGCACTACAGACATAAAAAAAATCAGACAAATAACGAGTGAAACTAGAATTATTTTCAATAATAGCTTTCTGACCGTGATATAAACAAATATATAAAGCATATGATATTAGAGATATGAACAAGAACTTGTCAATATATCCTGCCTGCCAGCAAGGGTAGAGAAATGGATGGCTATTATATTTTCAATAGTTAATTGACTAAGAAGATTGTTCTGTAACCTATAACCACAACTGTGAGGTACACCAACCTGAAGCTCTTATGACTCTCCCAATAATCCAAACACATTTTTAAAGTATATTATTGATGAACCCATTGTTGATGACTTGATTCCAACTCATAGCAACCTCGTACGAGAGCACAGAACTGCCCTGCAAGGATTCTGACGCTGTTAACTCTTTACAGAAGCAGACTGCCTCATCTTTTTCCTGTGGAGCCAGTGGGTTTGAGCTGCCAACCATTCAGTAAGCAGTCAAGTGCTTTAACCACTGCACCACCAGGGCTCTTTCTATTAATGGACAGTGGGATATTAATGGTCATTTTCTTTCTAACACTTACTTTTTTGCTTGAAGGCCATAAAAGACACTCTTCAACTTTTCTTGAAGGCTGGTGGTTCAAACCCACCAGCCATTCCTTGGAAGGAAGATTGGGCAATCTACCTCTGTAGAGATACTGCCTCAGACACCCAAGGATGGGTCACTGTGAGTTGGAACTGACTCGATGGCAGTGAGTTTTGTTTTTTTTTTTTTTCTTCCAATCTACAGGTCATTCCCAAGTTATAATGTAGTCAAATGAGGAACAGCACTATGATTGTCTGGTTTTGGTTTATTTTTTTGTACATCTCATCGTTAGTAATATATACTACATACAATGTTGTAGTGTGTAATTTGCTGATACCATCATTCACAGATGTTCATTCACAGATGTTTAAATATAATGTTTCCGGCCCCCAAAGACAAAAAAAAAAAAAATCAGATTTATAAAGATACTAAAAGGCAATTAATAATGAAAACTTAAAACAGAAAGGAGATATTTGACCTATATCTGAACTGACTTATGATGGAATAGTCAGAACAGAACCTTATCATTAAGTCGAGGGCTGCCTGTATTTATTTCTAACTCCTTCCATTTTCTTTTGCTCACAGCTTAATTTCCCCATTTCTATTATTATTATTATTTAACAAACTTGGTAGTTTTCTACACATCCTCTCTAAACCTCCATATACTTCCTAGGCTGTAAGCCCAAGTTAGATTCTATCCTAAGAAGAGTGTGGCCACTGCTGTTTCCAGGGGAAGATAAATTTGCAGATTCTATACCACAGAATGCCGAAAGGGAACTGATAGTAAGAATTTGCCATAAAACAAATTATTATGGGCAACGAACTAGTAAATTTGGTATAAGCTGATAATGAACTGTACACTTAAAAAAAAAAAAAAATCCTGCACAGCAACCTATACAGATCACTAGTTCCTATTCAGGAGATACTTTTAGCTTTCACTGGTATACAGATGAACTCTGGTGCTTCAGTGCCTAAGGCATTTGACCACTAACCAGAAGGTTGGTGGTTCAAACCCACTAGGCCCTCTGCAGAAGGAAGACTGGGCAATCAGCTTCCATGAAGATTTATCACCTTAGAAACCCAATGGGGTCACTATGAGTCGGAATCAGCTTGATGGCAGTGAGTTTGGTTTAGTTTTCGGTATCCAGGAACCACACTGATACCCTAGAGAAAAGGGAAAAAAGGAGAAAAACCCAGTTCCTGCAGATGATGATCTCTGCAACAGATTATCTGATATTGAGTTGATTCAGACCCATGAAGACCTCATGTGTGACAGAGTATAGCTGTGCTCCATAGAGTTTTCAGTGGCTCATTTTTCACAAGTAGATCACCAGGCCTTTCTTCCAAGGGGCCTCTGGGTGGACTCGCACCTGCAACCTTTTGGTTGGGAGCAGAGTACACTGAACTGCTTACGCCACTCAGGGACTACTATAGCAGACTAGTCTCCCTAGAAGTACACACCCTGCCTAAACAATTTCTTAACAATACTCACTGTCAGAGATTCAACAGGTGTCAGTAACTACATGTTCATAATTCCCCCCAAATACCTGTCATCCTAAAGAGAGATTAAGTCACAGGGAGCCCTCTAACTTTTTGATCATTCTCAAGGTTCAAAAAAAAATTTTTTTTAATGAGTCATCCTTAATTTCATTTACTTGAACACTTCTCCAGAGTCTTTGGGAAGGTAAATGCGTTCTGGCTGGTGTGTCTAGTTTGCACTCTCCTTACACTGTTGCTTCTACCTGTAAGGAACACAATGACATGCCAGCATCCCAGTGCTGCCCCATTCCTTCACTACACTCTACTTCTTTCCTAAAATAAAGCTTTTATACCCCTTCTCTCAATGTATGCTAAGAAATAATTTTTTTTTTTTTTTTTTTGCTCAGAATGCTCTTTTTCTTGGTACACTGTGAATAACTCACAAGCTAGAAACATAAAGCGAGGATTTTTAACACTCAAACTATGGTAGCTATTTACTCATTTATAGTATCCAGATTAAATACTATTTAGCTATTCTCATAAACTGGAGTTTTATTTGGGGGAATTTATATAACCAGAAGACTTCACTCAAATAGCACTTCTGTCCCAACAGTCAAAAACTACAATATTAGATTTACAAAGTTACTAGCTCTGTTTGAAATTCTAATTAGTCCCACAGAATTTTCTAAATGGTAACAAGTATACCCACCATAGCTGAAACAGTTTGTATAAGCAAGTTATTTCTGGGTACTGTGGCTTTTCATAATACAAAACTCTCTCCTGCCTGGAGGTGGGGAATGGAGAGAGAAAGCTGTAGAAACGTAGCAGATTTCTTCAGATCACGGAAGTCCCAGCAATGGACTCAGGTCTTCATGTGTCTGTAACTTCAGTGAGTGCTGAATATACTTTGGAGTTAATCTCTTATAAAGAGTACCATTTGCTCACTGAAATGTGATTTTAAAATCTCACAACTTTTACATAGGGGTATGAGGTCTATTCTATTAACCTAAATCTAAATGTGAATTTAGTTGAAAATTTATTGACTAGAATATTAAGATTTTCTTTAATCAGTTTCTAAGTATTCCAAATTCAAATAGAAAATAATTACCTAAATAGTTATTAGGCTATATTTTGGGACAGTTGATCCACAAAACAAAAGTGGCCGTGACACATATTTTTAGTTCAGGATGATAATTCTCTGCTTTGGACCACAGGTGCACAAAATTGGGATTAATCAAATACCAGATTCTTGAACCACTCTCTCTACTTGTATTCATTTCCACAGATGTAAAAAGCATCTGTAAATCTATCATCTGAAACAAAAGTTAGGAACCTGACAAAAATCTACATCTACCATATGTAGCTCTGGTAGCATAGTGCTTAAGGCACGTGACTGCTAACCAGAAGGCTGGCAGTTCAAACCCACCAGCCACTCCTCGGAAGGAAAGTTGGGCAATCTACTTCAGTAGTGATCCTGCCTCGGAAACCCCAGGAGGAGTAGCTATGAGTTGGGTCTGACTCAACAGCACATAATAACAACCACCACCATGTGTAAGCCCAGTTTGCTACATTTATACAAATTTTCTCAATGTTTGAGATACTTTATAGTGAGCACAATACAATTTGAAATAAGCTCAACAGCAGAGACATGTTTTCAGTTAAAAATACAGGTATTCCCACTTTTCAGAAGTTCACTTTACGCCACTTCACTTTTATGAAAGACTATGTTAGTACCTACTGTCACTAGCCTAAAGAAATCTGAAGAGGATTTTTGCTTTTACGAGAGAAAACTAAAAGTCAAGCTAGCTTTCAGTGTTTGTTTTGCAGCAAGCCATTAAAGAGGCAGTGAGCTCCCCAAGCCGCAAGAGTGGGTTGCCAAGCTTCCTGGGAACCATGCTCAGCATCTCAGCATCTAGCTGCCATGCCTTTGAACTGTGTCTGTGAATACTTTATGTTAGTGTTACTTTAGGTTTTATGTGTTATTTGGTATGATTTGGCAGGTTACTTTTTGGGTCTGGGAATGCTCAAAAAATTTCCCCATATAAATTAACAGTAATTGCTTCTTCGCTTTACACCCTGTTGGTTTATGAAAGATTTCAGAAGAACACCTACTTCCACATAGCAGGAGACACCTGTACTCATTCTGTCAATATTCTGAGCTCAACTTTGTGAGAATAACTGTTTTGAGAACTAGCAAGACTAGAGTGCTGCCTCCTATTACATACAAAGAAACACCTCATAAACCTACTTTGGAGTAGGCTATTATAAAATACTTTGAATTCTAAGATTTTGATGGTCCCTCAGCACTTAACTCCAGAAGGGGGAGAGGAACAGTAGAAGGATACAGTAATTTTTATGGCTATTTTCATATTACATATACATTTAAGGTTTTTTAAAGTAACAAAAATCATTTACAAAATTAACTACAGGTAAAGCGACGTGGGTCCTTGATCACTTTGTGTTTTGACTACACACAGCAGGTTCTTGGCAATCTTCTGAGGATAATGGGTTGACTAATAAGAGTCGGGGCCGACTCGAGGGCACATAACAACAACAACAACAACAATAATGATTACTTAACTAATAAATAACAGTGACCGGAGCACCCTTTGCATTGTGAAGCATTTCATACCGCACAGATGCACACTGGAACAAGCCAGATACACTCATGGAAATGGAGCAAAAGGAAACAGAAATGTGATAAAAGACAAAAACAAAAACTCAGCAGAGCGAGAAAGCCATAATAGTCATGGCTCACCTGGGGATTTGGCTGTAGAATAGGCACTGGAGTAGTGGCCACCCCTCTTTACTGTCCATATTCAGTGTATACAAAGGAGGAGGAGACAGTAAGGAGAGTGGTTATTCAGCAGGTCTAAACGTATATAGAAAAGAAGGGTAAAAACAACCTGCCCTAAAGAAAGAGGTGGGCTGAAGGAAAAGCAGTGGTAAATGGGATGTCCAAACAACTCAGTCATGTCCAAGTTTGATGCTTGAGACAATTATTATTGACATTAGTATCAAATATTCTGAATTCCTTTTATGTAAAACTGTATTTTTTTCATAATTCTTTCCTTAATGGGAAATGATAGAAGATTGTTCTTAATTACTATAAACAAACCCTACAGAATCAGTGTGCCAAGATCCTTATGAATGTTTTTAATTTTAAAAATGCCAAAAAGAGTAAAAATTATGATAAATCTATAGGCTTAGGACATCAGAGAAACTGTATTATAAGTAATTTTGACTTTTAAATAAGTAGTACTCTCCAACAAGAATCATTATTAATATCACATTGCTTGATGAAGGAAAAGCCAGTGGAAATTTATCAAGTTAATATATTTCAGTTGTATGTGTGTATGTTTAAAATGGTAATGGTTAAAAAAATAAATGAATATCCACAATCATATCATAGCATGAAATTTAAAATGCAATACACAGTGGTCAAAATGGGAAATACTGTTACATAAATAGCAGAAGACCCTAGACAATAACATTCTTGACAAAATGTATCAGACCCAAAGCAAGCAAGTCTCTCAGGAGACTCAATTATAACTTTGAGTAACAGACTTAAAAAAAAAAAAAAAAAACCCATTTATATGGTGCTTTGGAATTAGGTTGCTGCACAGGAGTAGGACAAAGAATGACTAGATCATAATAATTAAAAGACACTCTGGGTAAAAATGACTTGCTTCTTCTGTGACTATCCATTCCTTTTTCTATTTATTACCTGAAGCTGGCGATTTGCTGCGTCGAGAGGGCCCAGGGCTTTTGGATCCAGAATATTTAACAGCTGAAGAACGAGAATAAGATGACTTCAAGACACGACATTCTAAAAAGGAACAAAAATGCACTAAATAAATTTGTTTTTTAAACTATGGAAAGGTAGATTCCACATAATAATAGTTCATTGCCTGGACACATTAACTGATAATCTCTCCATTACTGTTAAACAGCTTTAATATACAAAGCAAGAACCCCAAAAGTTCACACCTGAAGTTACCTTTAGTTAGGCTATACATTTTGAAACGCTACCTCACTGTTCCAGAGAGCTCTCTTAGTGATGCTCAGAAATCCCAATGCCCTAACTTGATCCATCCACACACACACACACACACACACGTCCACAGCTTCATCCAAACATGTCCAACTATTTGTTTCTTTTCAGTCAGTAGCACTCACAGGAAAAGACTACGATTTTATTATTCTCTCCAACTCTTTGATTATCTTATTTTGAAGGAGGATGGGCTTTTAATTTATGAACCCCTCATAGTCTTATTTTTCATCTTCCCAATGTACGAATCATTAAAAATGAGGAAATGGGCTTTAAACAATAACGCTGGTCATTCTGTAAATTACCCAATAAAATAATAATATTTAGGGTATAGGCACTAATTAGACCTAAACCAGTCATTTTTAATTTGAACAATTAGAACACAGATGTTAGCGTCATAGAGATTTTAGATGAATCGTGGATTTATCATTTGCTAACTGAGGTACTTCGGTTAGCAAGCCTCAATTTTAGTTTTTTATTCTCTATGAAATGGGGATAAGATTAAAATCTGCTTTACAGGGTTGTTACAGGGATTACATTAGATACCATATTGTCTGTAATTTACTTGGTGAATTTAATGCAGGGGCAGTAAATTAACATGTGAAGTACACTAATCAGGACTATACACTCCAGGGGAGGCTAGTTTGCATTTAAAAGACTAATCAAAACTTCACACAAAGGGAGCAATAGCAACTTCTACTATTTAATTAGCATTATGGGTTTTATAAAGTATGCCATTGTTGAACAGAGTGATACTTGGATTAGTTAGAAACCTGTTAAAGGCACTGTCACTCTTTCATAAGTAGAATAAGTGGATACAGCAAGTCAATCATCTGAACTTCAGAAACACACCCTAGATTTAGAATTCTAAGCCAGTCCTCCAATCAGCTCTTAAACAACAATTTCCTTGCTAAACTACAATTGTTGTTGACTGACATCAAGTTGATTCCAGTTCACAATGACCTCATGTGACAGAGTAGAATTGTCCCATAAGGTTTTCTCAATTGAATCTTTATGGAAGCAGATGGTCAGGTCTTTCTCCTGTGGAACCTCTATCAAAACCTGGAGCCTCTAGATAGGTTCAAACCACCCATCTTTAAGTTAGCAGCCAAACACTTAACCACAGTACCACAGAACTCTCAGACTACAATTAGGTCAGCTGAATTCTATGGACACAATACCACTGCCTGCATTTTTAATGCATATGTTGTCAGAAGTCTAAAAAGGACTGAGAGTTGGGACAGGACAATTTTGAAAAAAAAGATATATATGTATGTATGTGTGTGTGTGTGTGTGTGTGTGTATATATATATATATATATATACACACACACACACACAGTCGCTATGAGTCAGGGCCAACTCGACAGCACATAACAACAACAACAAAAATTAATTAATTAAATATATATATATGGAGCTCTGGTAGCATAGTGGCTAAGACACTTGCCTGCTAACCAGACGGCTGGCAGTTCAAACCCACCAGCCACTCCTCAGAAGGAAGGCTGGGCAATCCTACTTCCATAGTGATACTGCCTCGGAAACCCAAGGAGGGGTCGCTATGAGTCGGGTTTGACTCGACGGCACATAACAACAACAACATATATATATATAATTTAAAAAAAAAAAAAATAAGTTTGCTTGCTAATAAATGTACCTAGGTCTAAGTCTTGCTTTCATTATAAAATTTGTCACCAGATGGTGGTGGTCATTAATAATAATATCAGTAACAACAATAGCAGCAGGTGACTGTATTACTTAATACATGCCAGGCATGATTCTAAGTGCTTTATGTATGTGACAACTACTTTATGAAGTAGTCACTACTTTTATCTTCATTTTGCAAAAGGTTAAACAGCTTGATATAGAGGGAGAAGAAACATATAGCACTCACCTACCTATATGAGAAAACATCGCCTTTGATATCCAACAATAACAAAATGCTACAATAAGAAAAGTACCAACGACCCAACGAACTTAAATATATTTACAACACACATGGAAAGCACTGAGCACAATGCCTGGTACATACATAAACTAAAAAACAAACCCACTGCTACTGAGTTGATTCTCACTCATAGCAACCCTTTAGGACAGAGTAGAACTGCCTCAGAGGGTTTCCAAGGCTGTGAATCTTTACAGAAGCAGACTGCTTCATCTTTCTCCTGCACAGTCAGTTGTTCAAACACAATTGGTGGGTTTGAACTGCTGACCTTTTGGTTAGCAGCCAAATGCTTTAGGCACTTTGCCACCAGAGCTCCTCGGTGGCATGCATAGTGCTCAATAAATGTTTTATTATTTTTATTAACAAATTAACTTTATAACTTAGAAAACATCATAATTTCAGTGTCTGAACTTTCAAAATGACAACTATTTGCATCAAAGAAATATTATGGAACTAGAATTAAGAAGGCAGCTGTGGTGGCATAGTGCCTAAGGCATTTGACTACTAACCAGAAGGCTGGTGGTTCAAACTCATCAGCTACTCCTCGGAAAGAAGACTGGTTAATCTATTTCCGTAGTGAGGCCACCTAGGAAACTCAAGGAGGAGTCGCTAAAAATATAGATGCTGTGTAACTATGTATTTCAGTCAACCTCAATCATTGCCACAAATGGGAGGGCATTAGCATACCTGAAACGAAACCTGTAGACATCAAGTGGGTTCTGACTCATAGGGACCCTATAAGACACAGCAGAACTGCCCTATAGGGTTTCTAAGGCTGTAACCTTAATGGAAACAGACTACCACATCTTTCTTTCTAGAAGAACATTAGCACAGATAATAAAAAATATTATCTGTAACTCTTCAGGACTTTTCCAGGGTATTATTAGCCTAAAGAAGGGCCAATTCAATAAATATAATACAGTACGAAATCCCTTGAAGAAATTTAGCAGTGGTGAAACAGAAAAAAAAAAAAGGTAGATAATTGAGTCCCTATCACATTGGTAGCTAATACAGAGTAACAGGAAAGGATTGTTACACAAGGAAGAGTATGGTACCACAGGATGCATCCTCACATTTTAAAAAAGCTTAATTGTAGAAAACTCTACATATTGGCCGAAATCAAGAAAAAAAGGGATTGTTATCCCATTCACGAAAACAGCTTTATTTTTCCACTGAATATATAAACAATGCATGTTACTGTTCAAAAAGACTACAAACAAAACAATGAGATAAAAAGAAATCTGAGATAATCACCACTAAAATTTTAATGATCTTTTCAGGTCTCACTTTACACACACACACACACACACACACACAAAAATGGACAATGAACAGTTAGCAATATGGTTAAAGTGGTATGTTCTTGTTGCTAATTGCCTTTAGGTCGATTTTGACTCATGGCAACCCATGTGTGCAGAGTAGAACTGTCCCTAGGGTTTTCAAGGCCATGTCCTTTCAGTGGCAGATCACCAGGCTTATCTTCCAAGGTGCCTCTGGTGGGTTTGAACCCCTAACCTTTCAGCTAATGGTCAAGCACTTAACCATTTGTGTCATGCAGGGACTCCTAAATAGTACAGCCAACCAGCATTCTTGAAGAAGGCAGGAAATCCAATTCAAGGCAAAACAATACAGTAAGGAGAGAGAATCAAATTATAAAAATGTAAACTACTTTAATGAATTTGTCTGTTTTGACAAGTAGGCAAATGCTTTCATTTTATCACCTCTATTTTTATTAGCTCAAATACAGTACTGCCAATGTCATTTTTCTTCAATATGCCAGATCACTAAACCTTAAATTCCATTTTCGTAGTTACAAGATGACCAATGGGTCAACGAATTGTCTTACCACTATGATCCAGGACAAAGTCATCCTGGGCATAACGGAATTTTTCAGGTCCACATGCAATAAAAACATCGTCATCACCAAAAAAGTCTTGCAGACAAGTAACCTAGGGAGAAGAGAAAAAAAAAATCACATCCACAAAATCAATCAGAAATATTAAAATTAAAAACAGTCAAATGAAATATATTATCCAGCTGCACATATAACGCTGAGCTGGAATGAAAAGCTGTTTAATATCACACTACATTTCCAAGCACTTTAATCTTCCCAAAGCACTCTCACACACTTGCTCTTGACCTCAGAACAGAAGCATGTAGGACTCATGGTAGGCATCAATATTCCTGTTTCACTGGTGAAGTCAAGGGCATTCACCCAGGGTTAAGTGATGTGTGCAGGGGCCCTTGATAAATGCATGACAAACCTGAGGCTCATAAGGCTTCTGCACTCTGGTTAGTACTCTTTTCTTCTCACTCTCCAACAACTCCACTTATAAGCTGTGACCTTGAGCATGACTTACTTTCTCTGTACCTCAGATTCCTCAACTATAAAATGGTACCTTAAACAAGGTAAAATATGTGACTCAAAACATGAAATAGGCCTAGCATTTAAGTTAAGTTAGAGTAGTTAATTAACCCAAACAATGCATTTCTTTTTTGCAAGTCAAAAAATTTATTGCACAGACAATAAGTGAAGCAGGCACGGATACTGTCCATTTGTTTCAATTCTTACCAAGCAAGGTAAGTGCTTCAGTGAAACTTAGCTCAGGCCACTGTCAGAAGCTTTTAGGAAGAGTTGCATTTTTCATTTTTCCTGTTAAACCCACTTCTCTTGTGCTCTTTATCTCCAGTGGTAATACCTTATACTCATTCATCTATGCTAGAATCTTGGGAGTCATCTTTTTCCTTTCTTCTCTGACCCCACATATCTAGTCATTTTTATCTCTTACATGGGTCTTGAATATTTCTATTCCTAATGCTTGATTCAGGCTCTCCCGCTCTCTTGCCTGGACTCCTGCCACAGCTCTGAAAAAAGCGGGGGGTGCTGCTCTAACAAATACCTAAAATGTGGAAACAGTTTTGGAATTGGGTAATGGGTAGAAGCTAGAAGAGTAGTTAGGTACCTAACAGTAAAAGCTGAGACTGCCTTGAAGAGACTGTTGGTAGAATTATGCGGAAACCCAAGGAGGGGTCGCTATCAGTCAGGTCTGACTCGATGGCACATAACAACAACAACAACAATTCTGATGGAGGTTCAGAAAGAAGGAGAGCTACAAAGAAAAGTCTCTACTGTCTTGAGAATACATATGGTGTCAGCAGTAGAGTGTTGCTAGAAATATGGACATTAAATGTGCTTCTCGTGAGGTTTTTAAAAGATGATGGACATGTGCTTGGGCAATGGAGGAAGGGTGATGATATTTATGCAGTGGCAACGAACTTATCTAAAGTATGTTCAAGTGTTTGTTGGAAGACGGTAGAACTTGTAAGTGATGAACTTGGATATCTGGCTGATGAGATTTCTAAGGAGAATCTTCAAAGGGCTGTGTGGCTTCTTCTTACTGCTTTACAGTAAAATGTGAGAGGAAAGAGATAAACTTAAAATTAGGGGTTCAAGTCAGTTTGAACCAGCTCAGCTCAACACAGTGAAATAGGAACAGATCCAAATGTGTAAAATACGGGTGCACAGGAACAATAACCAGAACAGAAAAAATTACAGGTTGAAGTACTAGGAATGGAGACTGAGAAGAGGCATAGTGAGCCCTTTCAGGAGCCTGATATGGGAGACTGGATGATTGCCAGGGCTGTGGAGAGCAACACACATTCAAAGTGTTTCAGCTGACTGCCATCTTTGAGCCAGGTACCAAAGTTTCTGATTCTGCCAGTCAAGAGGTTTGGTGTTATACAATATGCACAGTGCCCTTGTTTTCTAAGAGGGAGATTAAATTTCTAGCAGGACATTGACTGTCATTTTTCCTGTTCTGGTTATCGTTCTGGTACACCCACTTTATAAATTTAGATCCATTCCAGTTTCATTTCATTGGCTATGGCAGAACTGGGAAGAATCAGTTCGAAATCTTGCTTAAAAATGAACTGTGCAAAATGAAAACAGAACTCAAAGATTTGGACAATTCTGTTGTACAAACTATGGACACATGTCCTAGAATGTTCACCAAGGATGTGTCCGTACAATTTTTTGTTAAAGAGATTAAGCCTGTGACTAATGGATCTAAACTACTACAGCAGAAAATCCATCACATTAGGCTGAAAGGGGCAGACAAAGAACAAAAGGAAAGAACGCTATCTGCCTCTTGAAATTCTACAGGAAGGAAACAGGCAAAAAAAACCTACATCTATTATGCTCCAGAAAAGAAAAGGATCATCCCAGAAGTAGCTCAGATAGCTGCAGAACTACTGGAAGGATCATGGGAAACAGGGCCTTCTCAGTTTCAAAGGGTGGGGCCACAGTCTCCTAGATTTCAGAGTCAGATCTTTGCCAACTTGTTTCTGGAGTGTGAGGCTGCTGTTAGGTGTGGCAGGGGGATGGGACCACCACCTAAAGATGAGGAGGTGGGGTTACTATGCACAAGGGGCAGCAGAACTGGATTTGTGGGGGCTGAGGGAGTAGGGACACAGCTCAGATGGACAAGGATAATGGGTCGCCCAAAGCTGAGGGAACTGAGTTCCATCCCAGAAGGCCTGGAAGGCTGAGCTAAACCCCAGACCTGAGGGGTCTCTACCCAGAATCCAGAGGCTATGGCCAAAACCCAGTGTCTGGAGCTGGGGCCACTGCCCAGTTAGTCTCATAGAGGAGAAGATTATTTTCAAGCCTTGAGAGCTAATGTAATTTGTTCTCCTGGGTTTTGGACTTGCTTGGTGCCTGTTACTCCTTCTGTCTCTACAATTTTTCCCATTAGTACTGAAATATCTATCCTGTGCTGTTCCACCATTGTACTATGGAAGCAGATGACAGGTATTCTTGATTTTACAGGTTTATAGATGAAGAGGAATTTTGTGCCAGGATGGAATATGCCTAAAGTGTCACCCATATTTAACTTAGATCATTCAGAAGATGAGATCTTGGACTTGGAGTTGATTTAAGACTTTTAGGATAATGTGTTGGGATGAATATGTTTTACATGTGTCAAGAACATGATTTTTTTTTTTGGTGGGGGTTAAGGATGGAATGTCACAGATTTGTGTTCCCAAAAATTTATGTTGTAACTTGTAATCTGGTTATAATCATATTTGCGAATGGGGTGTGTTATTTAATGAGGCAGGGCTGTGTAGGGTGTGTCTTAATTAATCTTTTTTGAAATATAAAGTAAATTAAACAAATAATTGAGAGAAACAGAGATGGGTACAGATGGATGCCAAGCCAACCTGGTGATCTCCAAGGAATTAGGAAAGCAATTGGAGACACAAAGATGTTCCCCTAGAGCTGCCTGAGAAAGAAAGCCTTCCCCCAGAGCTGGCATCCTGAATTTGGACTTCTAGCCTCCTCAGCTGTGAGAAAATAAATTTGTTTGTTAAAGCCATCCACTTGTGGTATATTTGTTATACTGGGAAAAAAACAAAACAAAACAAAAAAAAACCTCACTGCCTTTGAGTTGGTTCTGACTCACAGCGACCCCTCCCTTGGGTTTCTGAGGTAGTATCTCTACAGAAGGAGCTCTGGTGGCATAGTGCTTAAGACATTTGACTGCTAACCAGAAGGTTGGTGGTTCAAACCCACGAGCCACTCCTTGGAAGGAAGAGTGGGCAATCTACTTCTATAGTGATACTGCCTCGAAAACCCAAGAAGGGGTCACTATGAGTCAGATCAGACTTGACGGCAGTGATGGAAGTAGATTGTCCAGTATTCCTTCTGGGGAGTGGCTGGTGGGTTTGAACTGCCAGCCTTCTGACTAGCAGTCAAAAGTCTTAGGCACTATGCCACCAAATAACTAAGACTTAGTCTTTAATTGCTATTATTACAAGGAAATAATGCATCTGGTACTAAATTAGTTGACATTTGACTTGAATGAATGCCAAAGTAAATGAATGAGTTGCTTATGTGGAGTGAAAGCACTTAATGAGTCAAAGAAATATAACAGATACAATAGGGTTATATTATTTTTCTACAGCAGTTGTATGTATTTATTTCCAATCAAGCTTTTAATGTTTGCATCTATCAATTTAAATTTGGATTTCCAAGCTTGCATGAGATCTTTGCATTCTTTGGATTCAAGTTGTAGCCACTGAATGCGTATTTGGCTAAGTTATTATCCAAAGTAGTCAAGTTTCAATTAGGTTCAGATTCATCTCAAGTAAGTTATCACTACTCTCAATAAAATGATAAATATCAAGTGAATAAATGGTACAACTGAGATAAACATACATGTATTTTGACCAACTTTATTTTATAAAGGTATACACAGGATACTTACACACCTCATAAAATATTAACTCGCACTTCTATTTATTCATTCAACACTTTTTTTTATTGTACACTACTTATGTGCCAGGAACTATTCCAGGTGCTTTGAACACATCAGTAAAGAGGAGGAGAGGGGGGGAAAAAAAACACACAGACAAGAATTCTTGCCCTTATGGAGCAAATGTGGGGAGATGCACAATAAGCAAAGTACATAAATAAATGTAAGCAATGTTAGAAGGTGATAAATGCTGTGGAGACAGAAAAAAGCAAAAGAAGGGAATAGTGAATGCAGAGGATGGGTGCTGCTGCAATATTAAATAGGGAAGTCTTCATTGCAAAGATAACATTTGAACAAAATATTCAAAGAGGTGAGAGAGCAAGCCACATGAATATCTATGGGAAAAAGTGTTCCAAGGAGAGGGAACAGAACGTGCTAAGGACCTAAGGCGAGATCAAACCTGGCATGTTCACAAGAAACAACAAGGGAGCCAGAGTAGCAGGAGCATGGTGAGGGAGGGGGAACAGTATTGTAGAAATGATCAGAAAGGTAAAGGGAGCCAGAGCCTTGTAAGGCCTTAACAGACAGCAGTAAGGACTCTGGATTTACTCTGAATGAGATGGGAAACCACTGGGGTCTTCATAGCAGAGGACTGCCACAACACAACTTAACATTTGAACAAAATCACACTGTGTTAAGACTAGGTTTTGGGAGGTCAAGGAGGGTATTGCAACTGCAGCCAGGCAACGATGGTGGTTTGTGCAGAGGTATTGGGAATGGAGAAGGGGTCATAATGGATATGGGGATAAGAGAGAGGAAAGAACATTATGATGCTTGTGCAACTAAAAGGAGTGTTGCCATTAACTTTGACAGAGAAAGTGCAGGATGGATAAGTTCAGGGGTGAAGCGGATGCTTATGGATTCAGATTTATACAAGTTAACTATGAAATGCCTATTATACACCCAGGTGGAGGTATTCAGTGCAAAGTTGGACATATATAAATCTGGATTTCAGGGGAGAGGTTTGGGCTGGAGATATAAATTGGGGATTCATGAGCATATGGATAGTATTTAAAACCTTGAGATTATCACAGTAGTGCATGTACACAGAGAAGAGATCTAAGGCCTAAGACCTGAAATACACCAACATTTTGAGATCAGTGTAAAGAAGCAACACCAGCAAAGAGAACTGAGGAGCAGCCAGTGAGAGAAGAAGAAAAGCAAGAGTTTGTACTATGCTGTAAACCAAGTTAACAAGTGTTTCAGGGAGGAGGGGTTGATCAATTTAGCTAAATGCTAAATGCCAGGCCAAGTATGGTGAAGACAGAACTGACCACTGAATTTAGCAACATGAAGATCAGTGGGATCTGGCCACAACAGTGTTAGTAGGGTAGTAGGAAAGGTGGTCAGAAAGCAGCGGTTTAAGAGAGGATGTTGTTGTTGTTGTTGTTGTTATGTGCCGTCAAGTCGGACCCGACTTACAGCGACCCATCCTTGGGTTTCCGTGGCAGTATCACTACGGAAGTAGATTGCCTCATCTTCCTTCTGAGGAGTGGCTGGTGGATTTGAACCGCCAGCCTTCTGGTTAGCAGTCAAGTGCGTTAGGCACTATGCTACCAGAGCTCCTTAAGAGAGGATAGAACGAGAAGAATTAGAGTCACTGAATACAGACACCTCTTTCAAGGAGTTTTGACTGGAAAGATGGGCAGAGAAATGGGAAGATGAAGAAATAACAGCAAATTACTCTGCTGTCGAAAGTATCCAGGAGAGAGGCAAAAATCTGTGATGAAATAAATAAAGAGGAGACTTGCTGGAGCTTCAATTAGTGAGAGAGAATGTGGTCAGTGTACAAGTGAAAGAACTGGCCTTCAGTGAGACTATGGTCAGCTTTCCACACTGTACGTGAAGCAGAAGCCACTAGATGTGGACACATCGTGGTGAGGCCTATTGACACTCTGATTACTGAGAAGACTGAAGCAGAGTCACCCTCTGAGAGCTAGGCTGGGGAGGAAGTGTAGTACGTTTGAGGAGAGAGGTGCAGTGAATTACTTAATATGGCTCTTCTAGTCATGTTCTTTGTGACACTGACCAGATGATAGGTAGAACTATAAAAATGTGAGGTGCAAGTGGCCCATCAAGGGAAATGGAGAGCTTGTAACAATGTAAATGAGGCACCTTGCACCTAGTGCCGTCGAGTCGGACCCGACTCATAGTGACCCTTCCTTGGGTTTCCGAGGCAGTATCACTACGGAAGTAGATGGACCCATTTTCCTTCCGATGAGTGGCTGGTGGGTTTGAACCGTCAGCCTTCTGATGGGACTGTGCAAATAAGGTATAAGGAACCCTAATGCAAGGATTGGTCAGTTTTGCCACCCGCTAGCCTTAAAATAAGCCATCCCAGAGTCAGAAAGGGGGAGCTCACCACCATCAAGAGGAGCCAGGAGTAGAACACATCCTTTAGACCCAAGATCCCTGCACTGTATCTCCTCAACCCAGGAGAGAGAGAGTGAGTGAGAAAGCTGTAAACTTTGCTGAGATGGTGAAGAGAAACCATGGCAGCAGAAGCAGCAGAACCAGGAGAATGGCACAAGACAAAACAGTGGGATTCCCAGCCCACAGAGCAAGAAACCTGAGTGGCAGGAGGCTTGCTGACAGAATGGGATGCCTCCCTGGGCCCCTATCCACAGAGCTAAAAGAGTTCTGTAACACTTGCAGGAGCAGGGCAGAGGCTGAGGGGAGGCTGTTCTGACTGAAGAATTGTATCCTCAGCATTCCTGAACCTGAGTTGTAACCTGTTGCTTCCCCAATAAACCCCATAATGGTGACCACTGTGAGTTGTGTGTGGCCAGTGCAATGAATTATCGATCCCAGCAGAGCAGTAGAGAGGGCTGTGGGAGGGAAGCTTGGTATCAGAATTGGTAAAAAGATTGGAGAGTGGCAGCATGTCTGACCTGTCCCATAGGAATCAGCCTGGAGCTTTACTGTTGATTTTGATACTCCTCCCCTCTTGTGAAGTTGGAGGAGGCTGGAGGATGCCTCCCCACCTCCTTTTTTTGCAAGAGGAAAGGTGTGAAATTGTAATTGGGGAGAACAGGGAGAGTGAGTGGGAAGAGAAGTAAGATGTGACTGAAGGGTCCATTTGAGGACTCCCACCGTCTGCAAGACAGAAATTCTGTTATAAAGCTAGAAAGAAGTTATCCAGCCTACAGAACATTTTTAAAAAATCAAAACCTTTTAGGCTAGAGTAATCAATATTTCATGGGGTTGTATTTAACGAGCCAATAAAAGAAAAGTGATGTGGACACAGATAACAGGAAGTCCAAAACAACAGTGAAAAAGGAAATATGGAATAAAATGGAAATTTTATTTATTTATCGGACCCGACTCATAGCAACCCCGCCTTGGGTTTCCAAGGCGGTATCACTACGGAAGTAGATTGCCCAACCTTCCTTCCGTGGAGTGGCTGGTGGGTTTGAACTCCCAGCCTTCTGGTTAGCAGTCAAGTACCTTAGCCACTACACTACCAGAGCTCCTTTCATTGAATAGAGAACTCAACTTATGCCTCTGTCTAAAGCATAGGTGTCAATCCATGAAGCCCATGAGTTTTGCTCAGAGCAGAGAACCACAGTGCCAAACCTGACTGCCTCCACCCCCGTTATACAGGTATAAGTGGCTTAATATCCACTACACACTCTGTGAAATAGGATGTTATGTGATTTGAATGTTGAGTAAACATCGTATCATATACAGGAGAGAAGCATGCAGGATGGGACCGGGATCTGAGCTGCCCTTGAGCTGAGGAACTGCATGAAAACTTTGGCTCTGCCACTGCTAGTCCTGAGTGGTCATCACAGGGTCTTAGAAAGCTGCACCCACCTGGCCTCTGCCCAAGGCACACATTTGCTGTTTAGCCAGCCCAGCACTAGCTTTCCCTTCCTTCCCCCTTGCCTTCCTTGCCCTTGGCTTTAAATTCTTCCAGCTCCACCCTCCTCTGCTGCCCACCCCCTCAGACCATTTTTTTCTGCTCCTCTTTCCACCGGCCCTATCAATGCAGCCCAGACCACTTGGCGGCCACCAAGAGAACAGCCAAAGCCTGGGCTTGGATTGACATGCAGGGTGCCTTGCCTGAGTGGGGAAGAGGCCTCTGGCGCATTCCTTACTCAGGGATGTCACTAGGGCTTCTGCATGGTCCTTGTCTGAGGTGAACCAGCAAGGTGGCACAGGTAGCCTAGGATGGGCCCCAGGACATCCTCCCCTCCAACCCTAGAGCCAGGCAGACACAGATTCTGAAAACTAGTGAGAGGCAGATAGGATCTACAGTACTTAGTAGAGTACACATCTGCTACCTCCTGTTCTCTGATGCCAATTTCTGAACTTTATTATAATATTACGGGACCAAAGATATATATGTGGTTGGAGTTGCCAGAACAGAGTTATGAGGTGTAATACCTGTATACATGGGATCTCAGGCAAGAAACTTAAACCTCGTAGGCTCAGTTTCTCCACCTGTGTGAGTATGAAGCCAACTTCATTTAACTCCAAGAATTAAATGAGATAACATATGACATCAATTAGTACATGTTATTTCTTCACTTTCATAATTCATGGTATCCAATACACAGGGTTTGGAGGCTGCTTTTCACTAGGGGGTGGCTCTATATTAAGGCTGGGGCCTGAGGTAGGCAGGCCTGGGTCTTGAAGGCTGCTTTTTGCTTGAGCATGGCTCTATATTAAGGGCAGGTACTGAGGTAGGCGGGTCCAGATCCTGGAGGCTGCTTTTAGCTTGGGGATAGGTCTACATTAAGGCCAGGACCTGTGGTAAGTGGGCTGGGGCTTGGGGTCTGCTTTTGGCTTGGGGGTGGCTGTATTTTAAGGCTGGGGCCTGAGGTAGGTGGGACCAGGACTAGGGGCTCCTTTTTGTTTTGGGGAAGCTCTTTATTAAAGCTGGGGCCTGACATAGTCAGGCCCAGGGCTTGGAGACTGCTCTTCACTTGGGGGCGGCTCTATATTAAGGCCAGGGCCTGAGGTAGTTGGGCTGGGGCTCAGGGGATGCTTTTTGCTTGTGGGCAGCTCTATTTTAAGATTGTTGCCTGAGGTAGGCAAGCGCATAGGGGTTAGGAACAACTACGGGAGACGAACTTGTCTGTCCATTTGTCATCCTGTGGTGGCTTATGTGTTGCTTTGAGGCTGGAGGCTATGCCACCATGTTGCAAAATGCCAGCAGGGTTACTCATGGTGGGCAGGTTTCAGTGGAGCTTCTGGGCTAAGACAGAATTGGAAGAAAGAAGAGGCCATCCACTTCTCAAACAACCGGCCAGTGAATAGCAGTGAAACACTGTCTGATATATTACTGAAAAACTTTATGAATAGCCCTGAAACATTCTCCAATACAGTGCCGGAAGATGAGCCCACCAGGTCAGAAGGCACTCAAAATTTGACTGGCGAAGAGTTGACTACTCAGAGTAGAGACAACCTTAATGATATGAATAGAGTAAAGCTTTTGGCTGATGTGGCATGACTCAAACTGAGTAGAAACAGATGCAAACATCCCTTAATAACTTAAACATGGAATTATGAAGTATGAATCTAGGAAAATTGGAAGTTGTTAAAAATGAAGTAGAGCATAGAAAGATTGATATCCTAGGCATTAGTGAGCTGAAATGGACTGGTTTTAGCCATTTTGAATCAGACAACCATACGATCTACTACTATTCCAGGAATGACAAGTTAAAGAGGAATGGTGCAGCATTCATCATCACAAAAACTATTTCAAGATCTGTCCTGAAGTACAATGCTGTCAGTGATAGGATAATATCCATATGCCTACAAGGAAGACCAGTTAATACTACTATTATTCAAATCTATACACCAACCACTAAAGCCAAAGATGAGGAAATTGAAGATTTCTACCAACTTCTGCAGTCTGAAATTGACCAAATGTGCACTCAGGATGTGTTGATTATCACTGGTGACTGGAATGCAAAAGTTGGAAACAAAGAAGAGTTATTGGTGACCAAATGTGCACTCAGGATGTGTTGATTATCACTGGTGACTGGAATGCAAAAGTTGGAAACAAAGAAGAGTTATTGGTGGTTGGAAAATATGACCCTGGTGACAGAAATAATGCTGGAGATCACACGATAGAATTTTGCAAGACCAATGACTTATTTATTGCAAATACCTTTTTTCAACAACATAAGCAATGGCTATGCATGCGGACTTCACCAGACAGAGTAAACAGGAATCAAATTGACTACATCTGTGGCAAGAGGCAATGGAGAAGTTCAATATCATCAGCCAAAACAAGGCCACGAACTGATTGTGGAACAGACCATCAACTGCTCATATACATGTTCAAGTTGAAGACAATTAAAACAAGTCCACAAGAGCCAAAATACGACTTTGATAATACCACTCCTGAATTTAGAGACCATTTAAAGAATAGAGTTGATGCATTGAATCCCAATGACCAAAGCTCAGAGGAAATAACTATGGGATAACATCAAGACTATCATCCATAAAGAAAGCAAGCGGTCACTAAAAAGATGAGAAAAGAAGAAAAGACCAAAACAGATGTCAGAAGAGACTCTGAAACTTGCCCTTGAGTGGAGAGTAGCTAAAGCAAATGGAAGAAATGACAAGATAAAAGAGTTGAACAGAAGATTTCAAAGAGCAGCTCGAGCAGATAAAGCCAATTACTATAATGAAATATACATAGACCTGCTGTTAGAAAACCAAAAGGGAAGAATACGCTCAGCATTTCTCAAACTGAAAGAACTGAAGAAAAAAAATTCAGCCTTGAATTGCAATACTGAAATTGGGCAATATATTGAATGATGCAGGAAGCATTAAAAGAAGATGGAAGGAACACACAAAGTCACTGTATGGAAAAGAACTAGTCAATCTTCATCCATTTCAGGAGCTGGCATATGATCAACTTATGGAATACCCATTGAGATGTTTCAACAAACAGATGCCCCATTGGAGCCACTCTCTCAGTTATGCCAAGAGACTTGGAAGAGAGCTACTTGGCCAACTGACTGGAAGAGATCCCTATCTGTATCCATTCCAAAGAAAGGTGAAAGAATGTGGAAATTATTGAACAATATCATTAATATCACATGCAACTGAAATCTTACTGAAGATAATTCAAAAATGGTTGCAACAGTATATTCACAGAGAGCTTCCAGAAATGCAAGCTGGATTCAGAAGAGGACATGGAACGAGGGATATCACTGCTGATATCAGATGGATCTTAGCTGAAAGCAAAGAATGCCAGAAAGATGTTT
>NW_006921884.1:2069065-2101138 GCF_000298275.1 Orycteropus afer afer | reverse complement strand
TTATATGAAGAAGAACGTGGCATCAGGATTGGAGGAAGACTCATTAACAACCTGTGATACACAGATGACACAACTTTGCTTGCTGAAAGTGAGGAGGACTTGAAGCACTTACTGATGAAGATTAAAACTACAATCTGCAGTATGGATTACACTTCAATATAGAGAAAATAAAAATCCTCACAACTGGTCCAAAACAGCTTCATGGCAGATAGAGAAAAGACTGAAGTTGTCAAGGACTTTATATTACCTGGTTCTACATTCAACACCAATGGAAGCAGCAGTCAAGACATCAGACAACATATTGCATTGGGCAAATCTGCTGCAAAAAGATCTCTTTTAAGTGATGAAGAGCAAAGATATCTCCTTGAAGATTAAGGTGCACCTAACTCAAGCCACGATATTTTTAATGGTCTCTTGTGCATGTGAGAGCTGGACAATGAATAAGGAAGACCAAAGAAAAGTTGATGCTTTTGAGTTGTGGTGTTGGAGAAGAATGCTAAGAGTACCACAGTCTGCTAACAGGACTAACAAACCTGTCCTAGAAGAAGTGCAGTGGGAATGCCTCTTGGAAGCGAGAATGGCCAGACTTCGTCTCACCTACTTTGGTCATGTTGTCAGAAGGAAACATTCCCTGGAGAAGGATAACATGCTTGGTAAAGCGAAGGGTCAACGAAAAAGGGGAAGGCCCTCAACAATACGGACAGGCACAGTGGCTGCAACTATTGGCTCAGGTGTAGCAAGGATCGCAAGGCTGGCACAAGACTGGGTACTGTTTTGTTCTGCTGTGCATAGGGTCACTGTGAGTCAGAGATGATTAGATGGCATCTAACAACAATATTTTTAAAAATTTCACTGAATGAATGATTCTTTCCCATGTTTACGAATATAAACAAAATAATAAGCACAAGTTTTCCTAAAAGTTCAATCAATTAGACTGTTTATATTTTATTCTGTTTTGTCATGGAAGTATTTCAATATTTTTCCTAGAAAATATTATTGACAATTTGGAAACATGATACTGACAGTCTTCACTTAAAGAAAATTACAGAGAAAATATTTAAGGTACATAGGGTCTCAGAAAGCCAATGTAGAAATATTATTCATGTATCATGTCATTCATGTATTACACCAAAGCAAAGCAAAGCAAATCATTGGCTTACATCTATGTATGTAAGTTACATATCTAAATATCAACATTTTTAGATAACGAAAATAGATAACTGTAAGCACATCAATAAGTAGCCCTGGTGGCTCAATGGTTAAGTAATTGGCTTCTAACTGAAAAGTTGGTGGTTCAGACCCACTCAGTGGCTTCTCATGAGAAAGACCTGGTGATCTGCTCCCATAAAGATTACAGCCTACAAAACCCCCTGGGGCAGTTTCATGGGGACGCGACGAGTCAAAATTGACTGGGCAGCACCTCAGAACAAGCATATCAATTTAATTTCCATGATAAAATTGTATTTGTGTAATAATATATTTCCTTATTACAGAAGTACATGAGACCGTACATTTTAATTGTTCTAATCATGCCCATGGGAGCTCTGGTAGCATAGTGGCTAAGGTACTTGACTGCTAACCAGAAGGCTGGCGGTTCAAACCCACCAGCCACTCCTCGGAAGGAAGGTTGGGCATTCCTACTTCCGTAGTGATACTGCCTCGGAAACCCAAGGAGGGGTCACTATGAGTTGGGGCCGACTCGATGGCAAACAACAACAACAACAACAACAATCATGCCCACAATCAATCAATGCTTTTCAAAACAAAACATATGATAAAATGTGATATAAGCCTAAGCTAAAATAGCTCTCACACATGAAAGGGAGACATATGAGTTTACATGCATTCTAACAGTCAAGTGCCTACTATATGCCAGGCATAATAAAACATAAGATGTACAGTCTACTGGTGGAGACAAACAAGGAAACTAATGGTTACCGTTCAACACATTACAATAGAATGAACACTACAGTAGAAGAGCACTCTGACTGTTATGGGACTAAAAGACCAGTAAGAAGAACTAACCTGACGAAAATACCATTCTGTGAAATAAAATATTCAATAACTTTAGAGTTTTTCATGTTTGGATACTAAGAGAATTCTCACTTTTATGTTTTTATAATACATATCCTTGCTTTTTTATAGCTCTGGTGATTTCTTTGTTTCTTCTACCATGAATTTTTAAAAACTAGGTTTAACATTTGAGGTATGGACCATGTTACTAAATCTGCCTTGGAGAAAGCAAATCAATATCACGAAGAACATCTCAGAATCTTTCTTAGTAAAAGAAAGGAGAAGTGTATAAAGTTAGAAGAGCTTTTAATGTCTGCTCTACATTTTTCTTCAATGCAAGAAGAATTAACTTTTTTCAGAAATATGAATTTGATATAGCTTATGAGAAAGAAAGCTACACAAATGGGAAAAGTAATATTTCTGCTAAGGTGCAAAATTAATCAGGATAATCTAACAAAGAAACATCCAACGGAGAAATAATGCATCTATGGGAGCACATCTAAGCTTTGCAAATGAATAGGGATCATTTTAAAAGCAGTAATTTCTCTACCCTTTACTAGACAGATTAATTAGCCCAGGGTGAATAGGTGCCAGCCATAATTTCAGTGTTAGTTTTTATATACTGCCGCAATCACTCACCCCCCCCACACACACCTATCTAGTCTCTTTTAGGGGATAAACAAACATATGTGAAAAAGCTTGAGGTATGGTAAAAACACTATACATGTATTGCTGCTGTTAGCTGCCATGGAGTTAGTGGCCTCTGATTCATGGTGACCCCATGTACAACAGAATGAAATACTGTCCAGTCCTGAACCATCCTCATGATCAGATACAGATCAGACCATTATGATCCATTGGTTTTTAACTGGCTGACTTTCAAAAGTAGATTGCCAGACCTTTCTTCCTAGTCTGTCTAAATCTGGAAGCTCCAGTGAAATCTATTCAGCATCACAGCAACATACAAGCTTCCACTGATAGACAGATGGTGGCTGCACATAAGGTCCATTGGCTGGGCATTAAACCCAGGTCTCCCGCGTGAACTTACCGCCATCAAGTCTATTCCAACTCATAGCGACCCCACTGGGATTCCAAGGCTGTAAATCTTTATAGAAGCAGACTGCCTCATCTTTGGAGAATTCTACCATTGAACCACCAATGTGTTATGACCATAAGAGAAGAAAACAGAGAGCCCTGAGAGATGTAATTTTCCCCTGAACACTGCATCTGGACCAGAGAAGGGTTGTGTTAGGTCTCCATTTCCTGACCCATTGACACTCTGTAAATATTGTGTTTCTTATCCTTTGCAGAGTCATAAAGGAGTTGGTGGTAAAGCAGATTGGATTTCACTAAGATCCCTTCCTGCCCTAAAATCCTAAGACCTAAATATTTGAGTTTCTAAGAAAAACTGTTTATATTTTAGAAGACTGCTTTCACAAAAGTTGAATGCTACTCTCTCAAAGAGAAAAGGCAGGCAGACTATTTTAAGTGGGTAAAATATTTACAAGGCTTTTCTGTTCAAGTTTCAGGTTCATACTTCCTTGTTAAAATTTTCAGTGTCCCTCTAAATCTGGGCTTTCTGTCCCTAATATGTGTTCCCTTAACACCCTGTAACTCACCCAACACAGAGGTTACCACTGAGATACCTCACTGCTGTCGAATCGGTCCTAACTCATGGTGACCCCTCCTTGGGTTTCTGAGGCGGTATCTCTATGGAAATGGATTGCCCACTCTTCCGTCTGAGGAGTGGCTGGTGGGTTTGAACTGCCAGCCTTCTGGTTAGCAGTCAAATGCCTTAGGCACTACGCCACCAGAGCTCCCATCATTGAGAGAGTTGCCTGGTTTGGGCCTGGCCTTCTCACCAAACTATGAGCTCCATACATGCAAGATCATTGTCCTGTTAATCATCATAATGTTTGATTATCATCTACAGTCCCAACACATTATGATGTAGTCCCAACACAAATTAAGGCATTTGACTGCTTACCAGAAGGCTGGCTGTTCAAACCCATCAGCCACTTGTTGGAAGGAAGGTTGGGTAATCTACTTCCATAGCGGTACTGCCTCAGAAACCCAAGGAGAGGTTGCTATGAGTCGAATCCGACTCGACAGCAGTGGGTTTTAGAGGTACAAAGGTTAAGTGCTCAGCTGCTAACCAAGAGGTCATCAGTTTGAACCCAATAGCCACTCTGCAGAGAAAAAAGCTGGCAATCTGCTCCAATAAAGAATTTAGTCTAGGAAACTCTATGAGGCAGTTCTATTCTGTCCTATAGAGTCACTATTTTTGGCCCTAGACATATTAAAATAACTTTCTGAAAATTCATCTTACATCACTTAAGTGCTTTCAGAAATTAAATCTCCATCATTATTTTAGGGTCATTTGAGAAAAATAACTTGTGCAATGCAATCATTTGGCACAGAAGATTCAAAGCAATGCAATTTGCAGTTAAAGCCTGTCATTTGGTGCCTTTGAGAGACCTGAGGTTGTATTAAATGAAGGTCTCTTGTGGTACTTGCCAAAGTTATTTTATTCTACTGAAATTTCCCTAGACCTGATAAAAATACAAAAGAAACATGGTTAGGTCTCAATGAGAGTCTAGTTTAAAATGGCATCAACTTATGTAAACAGAGTAAGGGTCAAAATTCTAGCAACCTTGAAACGTGCAAATTGTGGGGCAAAAAACACATTTTATATAAGAAATAATGATATGGAACATAGCATTATAATGATATCAGGATTCTTTATATGGATTTTTCTCTAATTTTAACTCCATGTATGTGTCAGAGATGTGTGTGTTGTGTATGTGAGTGTGTGAAAGAGAGAGAACAAAAATCTACACCCCCTGCTGTAATTAAATGCTGTATCAGAGTTCAGCTAAAAGATTCTCTGTGCAGTTTCTCCTTTTTTTTTTTTTTAAAACAAAACTATGTATACCTAGCTTACTTACCTCTAAAGAGGATTTAAATGAACTCAGAAAGGAAGTCCAGTAAATGGCTTATATTTGAAACTAAAATAGGCTTTTCAGGGAACTTGTTTCTCCCCCCCCTCAACAGTCATTTTACAAGTCATAAAATGTCAAAAAGAAAGTGCATTTAATTTTGAATTCCTCCCCAAAGAACACTGTACCATGCACAATTTTTCTATCATATAAACAAGTAGAAGTACAACTTTTTTTTTAAAAAATGTACAGAATATCCCAAAGATATTTTAACAAACAATAAAAGAAAAACCTAGTTAGCTGCCTGAGTCGCTATCTTTCCACTTCTCTTGCTAATAGGGAAAATTTTCTTCCTTACTCTCACCCACCTTCCCTCTCTTCCTTCCCTCTCTTTTTTATTCTTTCCCTTCCCTCCTGTTTTCTTTCTTTTTAATAGATTGTCCATTAAAAAGAGAGTAAAAGATAGTATCTTTTTAATAGATACTTCATAAATTTCAGCAGACTGGCTTTACCATTACTAACATTCTCTCAGGCACATCCTTTTTCTTATCAGTTCTATCCCTCTTAAAACAAACTGGGAAAAACTAACAGGAAAACCATATCTGAAATAAAACAAGGGTAAGTCATTTGGTCCTTCCAAAATGCTAGGCACATCAAGAGCAACAACGAATTCCCAGGTCAGTAAGTAGGTGGGGAAAGAGACAATTCTGTCATCTCATTTCCTTACCCTCTACCCAGAATACAATGAGCATAAATAGCTTGCTTTGTTCCTAGTAAATGTTGGCTGGGTCACAGTAAGAGAAGGATCCCTTTCTGCAGCGGGAAGAAAGCAACACGGAATAGTAATGTTTTCAGCTTCCTGTAAATCCTTTCAGCCAGGCACTCATGGACAACTGTGGTTGCCATAGAAACAGAGCTGAAGCTAAAAGATGACAGTATTTACAGTAAAGGGCTTCTCAATCACATCTACAGGCAACTCCCTACATTCAGTTTGTTTCCATTAAAGAAACTAGACCCAATCTTCCTTCTTGCAGTGTAACCTCCTTAAAACAATGACTATTCATCAATCAAGACTAATTACGGAATCCTGCTATCAAAGATTTGGTTCTAGGATATTCCTCTTTCTACCAATAGGATAGAAAGATCTTAAAAAAAAAAAAGAAGAGAAGCTATTTAGCTACCATTAAGTGATACTGCCTTGGAAACCCAAGGAGGGGTCGCTATGAGTCAGGGCTGACTCGACGGCACATAACAACAACAACAACAACGTGGACTGAATTAAGGCGCTCTGGTGGCATAGTGGTTAAAGCATGTGGCTGCTAACCAAAAGGGTGGTTCAAACCCACTGGCTGTTCTGTGGAAGAAAGATGGGGCAAAGATTTTCAGCCTTGGAAAACCAAGGGGGTTGCTATGAATTGGAATCGATTCAGGTAGTAAGTTTGGTTTTGGTCTTTGGACTGAATTGTGTCCCCCTAAAACTATGTATTGAAATCCTGGCTCTTATAACTGTAAATATGATCCTGTTTGGAAATTTGTTATGTTAATTAGATCATACCTGAATAGGGTGGGTTCTAAATATAATCACTTCTGAGTTATACAGAGTAGAACGGACACAGAGACACACAGAGAAAGAAAAGGAAGACAGACAATGGAGACAGATGCATCTACAAGGATTGCTTACAGCTACTAGAAGCTGAAATAGACAAGGAAGAAACTACCCCCAGAGCCACACCCTGAATTTGGAGAAAATGAACTTCTCTTCTCTGAAGCCACCCACTTGTGGTATTTCTGTTATGGCAGCACTACGTAGCTAGGTATTCCTAGAAAATATTCTAGGAATATTTTCCTAGAAGAGAGATAATGACCACTTGTCCTATAAAGAATGTTCTTCTAAGTTAACCATCTGTCCCCACTGAGGACCCCTGGGCCCAAATTCCTATAGTAAAAAGTTTCAGAGAGTAGTCTTGGGCTTTTTCCCAGTGGAAGGAGGCTGGGGCAAACATTTTAGAAGAGTTTAGAAGAGTTCAGGTGAAGAAGTCAGAATAAATCTGTTAAGCTATCCATCACATATTTTCTTCTAATTCTGAAGAAACTAGAGCTGACCCTGTTCAAGCAGATGTGACTGGAACTTGAGTAAATGCTTTCCAGGACTCAAGTAAAAGGTCTCTATCATCTTCAAATAACAAAACAAAAAAATGAAACCATAAGTGTTACAGAAGAGACCACTGAGAACTAAAGGAAACGGTGGCAACTTGCTAGTTCAAATTTTTGTATCTCCAACAGACAGGAAAAGGAACCATGCATGCAACTGTATACTTTACCCAGCAACATCATTTACACATGAATCTTGCTTAACCTCCAGAACAAGCAGGCAAAGATGGAATTATGATTCCCATGTTACATAAAAAGAGAAGAAGGACTTGAAAAAGTAAGGACCTTGCTCAGTGTCACACAGCCAGTAAAGGGGAAGCTGAGATGTTCTGTCTGACTTGGACCATGCTATGCTCTTTATACCTGACCACATACTGTTTCCCTAAAGAAGGAAAGAATTATCACTGTGATTTACAATCTATGAAAAACAGCACAAGAGAGCTTACTGAGATAAGTCACAGAAGCTTTTGCACTTGTCTAAACCCAAATGACCAGACCATTTCCCTATGTCCTTCTTTTATGAAGTGAATAAATGGTAAGTATGTAAGTTTATATCTGCGATTTATATTTTTTAAGAATCGACTTTTAAGGAATGTCATAAGGTCAAGACAAGTTCAGGCCAAGCTCCTACACCCTAGGGAATACCTAATGTGTTCTGAAATTGTTACCTTCAAATTGGCTAACTCTTTTTAAAAACAAATTATGAGCACAAGTTAGAATCATGGTTTTAGAACAGGACTCCACTGGTGGCAAGATTAGAAGGTCTAAGAGAATAAATTTGTATTAATAAATACTATGACTGTTTAAAAATTTTAACATAAAAGCAAAACTTGCAACATTTTAAAGAAATTGATCTTACACGTACAAAACACACATCATCAAATCTGGTGCTCAGCAAAGAAAATGGTGATCATATCCAGGTAGTTAAGACCTATGGAATCAAGGCTAAGAGATTGGTAGTATGTAAAACTGACCAGTTCTATAGTTGTTCTGGAAAAGACCAACTACTCAGCACATCAGTACAAACAAGGATGCTATAGTTAGCTGTCAGCACCAACTCAAGGCAACCTTGTGCCTTGGGATTTGATCTTTATGTCGGACCGCAGTGATCGTAAGGTTTTCCTTGGCTGATTTCTAGAAGCAGATCACAAGCCATCCTTTCTTTCCTTTTTTCTTTCTTCTTTTTAATTTATATTTTGTTGTTGAGAATATACACAGAATTTACACCAATTTAAGTTTCTGCATGTATAATTCAGTGACATTGATTACATTCTTGAAATAGTACAACCATTCTCACCTTCCTTTTCCAAATTGTTCCCACTATTAACATAAAGTCACTGCCCCTTATGTCTCCTATCTAATCTTTCCAGTTGCTGTTGTCAATTTAATCCCCTATGTTGTTGTTGTTGTTGTTGTTACGTGCCGTCCAGTCGGCCCCGACTCATAGCAACCCCTCCTTGGGTTTCCGAGACAGTATGACTACAGAAGTAGATTGCCCCATCTTCCTTCCGAGGAGTGGTTGGTGGGTTTGAACTGCCAGCCTTCTGGTTAGCAGTCAAGTGCCTTAGGCACTATGCTACCAGAGCTCCTTAATCCCCTATAGATGGTTCTTCAAGGAGCACAATGCTCAAGACAGGCATTCTTTACTACTCTAAACTATTGTTTGGTTTAAGGGTTAAAGATTGCCTCAGGATAATAGTGTGAGAAGTTCATCCAGCCTCAATGGCTCCAGAAAGTCTGGATTCCATGAGAACAGAATTTTAAATTCTGTTCAATTGTAGGCCTTTATTCCTATTCTTAGTCTGGAAGCTCCATTGAAACCTAACACAAACATCCTCACTGACAAACCAGTGGTGGCTGTGCTTGAGATTCAATGTCCACTCATAGAATCCAGGTCTCCCACATGGAAGATGAGAATTCTACCACAGAAGCAGCACTGCCATCTACAAATATAGTTACTGTGCTCTAATACAGTGCAACTATTTAAGTTTGTAGGAGCTCTGGTGGCGTAGTGTCTAAGGCACTTGACTGCTAACCAGGAGGCTGGCAGTTCAAACCCACCAGCCACTCCTCAGAAGGCAGTCTGGGCAATCTATTCCGTAAAGATACAGCCTCAGAAATCCAAGGAGTCGTCGCTATGAGTTGAAATCAACTCAATGGCAGTAAGTTTGGTTTGTTTTGGTATTTAAGTTTGTAGGAAAATTATCCTTATAAAAAGGCATCTTGTCCTATTTAAATTTTTTTTCTTCTTAATAAAATTATTTTCCTCCTCCCTTGTCATGCTCTGAACCTTCACTTCTTCTATGAAAAAGACCACTTCACTCTTTCTCTTAGCAGTCCCTCTTCCTGATTCTAATTTGCTGCATTTAACAATCTCTGGGCTTTGAGAATGAAGCCCTGGTGGTGCAGTGGTTAAAGTGCTTGGCTGCTAACTAAAAGGTTGACTGTTTGACCCCAACAGCCACTCTGCAGAAGAAAAATGTGGTAGCCTGTTTCCATACAATTACAGTCTTGGAACCCTATGGGGCAATTCTACTCTGTCAATATGAGTTGAAATCAAATTGATGGGGAGGGGGAGGTGTGCAGAGGAGCTCTGGTGGTGTAGTGCCTAAGACATCTGACTGCTAATAAGAAGGCTGGCAGTTCAAACCCACCAGCCACTCCTCGGAAGGAAGGTTGGGCAATCAACTTCCATAGTGATAGCGCCTTGGAAACCCAAAGAGGGGTTGCTATGAGGCATATGCGACTCAACAGCAGTGAGTTTGCTTTGGTTTGGTTTGGGGGAGTATAGGGAGGACTTAGAGATAGATATTTAGATATTTCAGGTATTCAGCTACTAACCAAAAGGTCAGCAGTTCAAACTCACCAGCCGCTCCACAGGAGAAAGATGAGGTAGTCTGCTTTCACGAGGATTTACACCCTTGGAAACCTTATAGGAAAGTTCTACTCTGTCCTATGGTGGCTATGAGTTGCAATCAACACAATGGCAGTGGAGAAGAAGTATAAAACAAGACTAAATTAGGTTTGAGGGCTGTATTGGAAGGAAAGAAAATAAACTTCAGTGCTCAGATTACACATTGTCTAATGTCCAAGTACCCTCTACTTATTTCCTATTGTTAAGCTGTGGTTCAGCCAGGTAAGTAGGCTAGATTTGAATCCAAAATAAGTGTGTGGGGGGGGTGTTTCTCAGCTGCAGAAAACATAAGATTTTGGTTTCTATGGACACATTTATTCTCACAAGACAAGGAATCAAAATTTTCATTTTTAAACCAACATAAATTCTACATGAGAAAAATTCTTTCCAGCACAGTCTTCATAGCAGATGAAGGTCTCACTGCTACAGTCAAAGAAGTCTCTCGAATAAGTTACGTGCCTGTGGCTATTCAGAACCAGAAAGCATGCCATCCATTTGAATTATTTATAGCAACATTTAAAAAGTGAAATTGATATTGGCTGAAGCAAATACCACAATTAGATTTTCCTGTTTAAAAGGCACCTGCTCCTGAAATAGAGCCAAAAGTTGTTACAGTAACATCTATACAGCTGATTTGTAAGTTGTCAGAAGAAATACTTAGAGAATTCCAAGCAAGATTTCTCAGCAATTAGATTCATTTTACTTATTAAGGTTCACTCTGAAAATGCAAAGGCCCGTGGAAGGGTTATGTCTCTTAACTACATACCTCCCCCCCATTTATGTAGAACTTTAAAACGAACATAGATCTTTTTCTGTGTGTTTTAAGGTAACTTAATAGACTGAAATAATTTAGGACTGAAGAGTAGAATAAGCAATGCCCAACTTCTAAAATTAACAAGTGTTATTTTGTCATTTTTCCTCACATTCCTTTGATATATAGAAATAAAACATGAAATTAAAATCTCCTTTGTTTTGTGTCCTCAGCCTCATTCTCTCTCCTCCCTCTCAACCCCTTCTCCACAAACCGAGACAATTATTATCAAGTATTTGGTATGTGCCCTTCTAAGTCATGTTTTTATATCTTGTGTTTTATACATGTATATATGTGTGTGTGTGTATATACGTATATATATATGTATGTATATATGTATGTGTGTGTGTATACATATACATACACACACACAAACATACCCACGACAGCCAGGAATATTGTGTATTTTAAATTTTTATATTAATTATAGGAGCTCTGGTGGCGTAGCACTTAAGGCATTTGACTGCTAACCAGAAAGCTGGCAGTTCAAACCCACCAAACTCCTCGGAAGGAAGGTTGGGCAATCTACTTCCATAGTGATACCACCACAGAAACCCAAGGAAGGGTCGCTGTGAGTCAGGCCTGACTCGACGGCAGTGCGTTATATGAATTATATCATACTTAATAGTAATAATAATAACCTCACTGCCATCAAGTCATTTCTGACTCATAGAGACCCCCACTGAGTTTCCGAGGCTGTAAATCTTTACAGAAGTAGATTGTCCCATCTTCCTTTCTCAGAGCAGCTGGTGAGTTTGAACCAATGACCTTCCGGGTAGCAGTCAAGTGCCTTATCCACTATACCACCAGAGCTCCAAAATCTACCTGCAATTTTCTTGTTCCACTCATTATTGATTTTAAACCTAACCAGGCCTTAGTTTTTCTCCATTTCCTTTCTACCTCATTGATCCACTCCTAATATTTTTGTTTTTAAAATATTATAAATCTTCCATTATTACTTTTGATAAATCTCAAAGATGAATTCTACATACCCTCAAGACTCCCAAATTCTTTCAATAAAGTGCCTGTTTTCTCAGTATGTTCCATTTAGTTGATCTATTATAACCATTATAGTGACCCATGTTCTCAGATGGGAGGAGGGATGTGTGAATCAATTCATTCTTAGCCCACAGACTTCATCTCCAATTATGTGGAAGGAATGTGCACAAATGCTTGACATTTTGAGCTAGATATTTAGGCATAACTGTTATTCCAAAGAACATGGTTTTTTGACCCAAAGGAATATAAACTCTGGAAAACAATTTTTAAATGATTAAAACCTAAAAGTCTTCATGATAGAGCTGTACCTAAGCTTTCAGGGGAAAAAAAAAATCTGCAAGTTGACTTAAAATCACTAATCCATAGGAATATTTCCTTTCAAAAGACAACACAAAGGAAGAAAAAACAAAATCATATGTTAGATTTATTCTACACTGTAACATGATACAGATTTTAAAGCCATAGGAAACTTCTGTTTCATGGGGAATGCATAAAAGGAATCCCTTCCCTAGAATTTCATCAACTGGGAAATACTGATGAACTGCATGCATATAGAATTTCTTATCTTTTCCTTGCATCCAGAGACATGATATTCTTTCACAGAAACATCTATTTATTTTTTGCAAACCTCCAGGGGTGTCAATTAAACTGGGACTGGGACGAGCTAGTAAAGAAAGTTGTCTGTAAGCATTTATCATCAAGTTATATGCCTTGCTTGGGGAGCCAGCTGTCTTAAATAACCATCCTATCCCTGGGGCCACAAGTCTGGGCAAGAATACTCTTCATGTCAGAAACTCATGTCATAAGATTAGATGTGAATGGAAAAGCAAAGGGAATGTGGTTTCTTTTCTCCAGCTGGGAATGATTATTCCCTTCTCAACAAGGAGGCTGTTATTTAGCCTGAAAAGAGGAGCCTCCTTCCTTCTTGGATATTTTCCAATCCATCTTGGCACCTGAACAACTTAAGAGAATACCCTGGCTCATCGTGGTTTTAAGGCCTCTCAGCCGCTCTTCAGATGTTTTGGCACATTATTTCTCCATCAATAAGGATGTAAGTTATCCTTGGATTCCCATGTGTTGGGGCAGGTAACTTGAGAACCTAGGCAGGTGGATAAGGCCAGATGGCATATTACGCAAAGAGGCTTAGATAGGTCAGTATGAGTTTGTGTGGACCTGGAAGATAGAGAAAACATCCAGCAACCTGAGACTATGTCTATCTTTTTTACTATTGTCCCTAGAGTAGCCAGCACCATACCTGCACTGTAGACACTAGGCAAATATTTATTGAATGAAATGAGTATATGAGTAGCACAGAGGTAGGTGACTCCAAGGTCAGTGGCTCACAGTATCAGAGTCATAGAGGGTAGCTTTTTATTACCAGGATTTCCATGAAGATGGCTATGAAGAACCAGATTGGAAAAATGAACAGAAATTAGGGCTTAGGCAGAAAGCAGCTGCAAGAAGAAGGGGAGAGGGAGACATGTCAGATAACATGTCATAGTTGCTATGAGCTGCCAGGCAGTGGGCCTACTTCTGGCAACCCTATGCACAGTGGGGACATACCACTGTGATCCACAGGGTTCAATTGCCTAATTTTCAGAAGTCAATCTCCAGTCCTTTCTTCCTAGTGCATCATAATCAGGAAGCTCCACTGAAACCTGTTCAGCAACACAGGGGCATCCAGTGACAGATGTGGTGGCTGCATTTGAGGTGCACTGGCTGGAAATCGAACCCAGGTCCATGTGGATCTCAATGTCAAGAGCTCTATGGGTGGGACGAATAGGCTAAAAGAGTAGGGAAGGACCAAAATACAGCCGAGGAGGGAAAGAGCTTCTCAGATGCTGAGAGGCAGGATGACTTGCACTTTACTGAAACATGAGGAAATGCAAAAAATGAGTTACAGTAATCACGATACATTTTACATTTTGTGCAACAAATTATTAAGCACACATATATTACAACTATATGAACTCATCAAGTAATAATTTTTAAAGACTAAATATGAGACCTTCACAAATGTGGCCTGGGCCAAATGGCCTGCAAACTCCTCCCCACCATCTCCACTGGATGGCAGTTATGTAATGATGTTATGTAATGGTCCCCTAGTAGAGGACCAAGGATGCGTCCATTCTTCTCAGTTTGGTGAAAGGACAGTCCTGTTCCTCGTCTCTGTTTCTCACATGTTCTGCCTTATTGAGTTCCAATACCGAACTGTGGAAATACTTATCTTACCCCCCTCCAGCTATAGAAGAAGGACTAGCACATACACCAAGAAATCAGTTCCATCTTTAATATACTATTTTGACTGTTCAATGTGTGGTGGTTTTCTTCAGTGCTTCCTGAATAGCACTCAGAACCTCAGCCAGTGCTCTCTTGGATAACTGTCTTTGGCTGAAATGCAGTACTTTAGTCTTCCTGGGCTAAGTATTCTTGCAAACGGAAAAACTTGTTGAACAAAGTTTGTAATACATATTTTTTAATGTATCTTCACTTAAAAAGAAAGAAAACTTACTTCATGATTTATTCAGAAAATGAGGTTCTCAGATGACCATGTTCCTATTTTAGTAAAGTCTCAGATACCCTTCTAAAGAAAAGTATGGGCATATAAACAAATAAGAACAAAGTACCTCACAGTTGCATCAATTCCCAAAAGCAATCCCAGTTTCTGACACACATGATTGGGCTGAGTGCAGCATTACTGGCACAGTTTTAAAGAAGAGGATGTTATTAAAAAAAAAAAGATTAAGGGTGATGGAAAAATTGGACTTGGGTGGTGGTGATTGTTGCACAACATGATGAACATAGTTGGTGTCATGAATTGTACATGTTGAGAAAAGCTGAAATGGCAAATGCTTTGTTAAATATGCATCTACTCTTCACTTATCAACACAGCTAGGTTCCAAAGACCAGGTCATTATGCAAAAATCAGCATTATGTGAAAATAGAGGATGACCACATTAGATCACAAAAAGGAGAATGACTACGTAACTGCCAAATCACATCATTACATAACTGCCAAACCACTGAGAATCACCACTCAGGCAAGCTGACACATAACCTTAGCCATCACAGACAGCGTTACTCTCACCCAGCATCTTGATGTTTTTTATCACCAGACATACATTGCTAATGCACAAATAGTCAGATAGTAGATTGTTTTACTATTGTCGTAAAGGCAAAATGTTGGATAATAAGACAGTTGTTAAGTTAGGAGTTGTTGTTGTTAGGTGCCATCGAGTCAGATCTGACTCATAGCAACCCCTTGGGTTTCCTAAGTGGTATCACCATGGAAGTAGATTGCCCAACCTTCCTTCCGAGGAGTGGTTGGTGAGTTTGAACCGTCAGCCTTCTGGTTAGCAGTCGAGTGCCTTAGGCACGATGCTGCCAGAGCTCCTAAGTTAGGAGTAGATGCATATTTACCTCAATGTAAAGAAAGAAAGAAAGAAAGAAGCACTACCTCTACATTTTTCTCTACTTAAATCTCCTTGGAAGTTTTAATGCCAATAAGCAAAGCTTCACTGAAAGAAGTCTGACAATAGAAAGAGATTGCAACATTTTCACCCTAGGACAAACAAGATACTGTGTGGCTGCTCAGGAAGGAAGGGAAGCACTTTGAACAGCCAGAGGGTTCAAAGGGCAGACATCCTGAAACAGCCATACCTCAGGCTCTCTGGGTGTGTACAATGTTTCTCTGCCTGCCTGCGGCATGTCTATAAGGGAAACACTTTTATCTGTGTATTGGTGACTGTGATTCCTGGGGTTCATTTCCCAGGTACTGGTCAAACACTGGGCTTGAGAACTACTGCTGCTGGCAAGTCACATTGTGATATACCCGCCTTCTTTGCCTTCAGTATAGTACAGTGAGATTAATAATCAAGGAAGATTCATAACCTTCCTCACTTCACAAGATTTCAGCAATCGTTCCCTCTTAAATCATCAAAATGGTTGTGGGGTAAATAATTTGAGTATTACTCTCCTCACTGGCATGAGCTGTACATGTAATAAAACCCCTTCTGCTGCTTTTGTTTGAATTGGCTTGGCTCTCTTTCCTCTCCCAGCCTCATCCAGTAGCAGGGCTCCTATTAAAATTCATGATGCTTCCCTCAATGCGAGTGTCTGATTGCAGCTGTCAGTTTCTCAGTTCAAGGATTTTCATACTGCCTGAAAGGACAATGTGGGGCACTCACTGCTAAGGAAATAGGTCAAGCTCAATTTTTCTATTTCAGTTCTGCTGCCAAAAGTGTAGAATTTTCCTTCTAGAAAAAAACACATCCTTCTGGGTAGGCTCAGCACTTAAAAAGAGGTGAAGAGGGCACACTTCTTTCCCTCACCAGCAGGAGCTGCCATGGTTTCCTCACACAACACCTCTGTTCCCTCAGGAACCTCTATCCCATCACTGCAGACTCTCTAAAAGAAAGTGTCTTTTTGTTCTTTGTGTTAATTCTGCTTCCCAGACATTGAGACACCAAATACACTGGGCCACAACAAAAGAGGAACTGAAGACAGATCATACAGCACCAAAAGGATTCTTAATGTCCAAAAATCTTTGGTCCTCCTGTTGACTTGACTGTTTAGTTATTCTTTTTTCATCCTATGGTACCACTGGGAGCTCTGGTGACGCAGTGCCCAAGGCATATGACTGCTAACCAGAAGGCTGGCAGTTCAAACCCACCAGCCACTCCTTGGAGGGAAGAATGGGCAATCTACTTCCGTAGAGATACTGCCTTGGAAACCCAAGGAGCGGTCGCTGAATCGGAACTGACTCTACGGCAGTGAATGAGTGAGTGAGTTAGTTACGGTACCACTGGAGAATGATCAGTAGCATAGTGGAAACCATCAGGTCTGTGACACCATATCCCACATCCATCTCCCTAAGCCCCATACCTCTCCACTCCCCTCACCCCCCCCCACACACTTACGTTCTAATTTTGGCAGAAGTTGTAGAAACTTTTTCTAAGGGAAAAGGAGAAGAAAAATGTCTGAATCTTCGAAAAAAATGATACAAAGAGTCAATGTAATTCAGAACTACCACTGAATTACTAAATACAACTAGAATTAACCTAGAAATTGTATGGCACTAAACAGCACTCGGCTGCTAACCAAAAAGTTAGCAGTTTGAACCCACTCAGCGGGTCCACAAGAGAAAGACCTGGTGACCTGCCCCTATATATAAAGATTATAGCCTAGAAAACCTATGGGACAGTTCTCTGTCAAGTGGAGTTGTTATGAGCTGAAATCAACTGGACGGCACCTAATAATAACGGATCCCATCCCCATCCCACTTTTGAGATGTGGAAGTAGAAGACCAGAGAAGCTAAGTGAATTCTCTAAGACCAAAGAGAGTAGCAGGGTTAGGAAGAAGTCAAGTCTCCTGATTCCTAGGTGCTCCTTCTATTTTCCTTATATAGAGACACAGGGAAAGGGGCAAGTCATATCACAGAGCAACAGTAACCAAACACCTAGAATCCAGCAGATTTTTATTGTACTGCCAGGCAAGGATAAGAAACAGCAAGTCATCCTAAAGCAAGTGCACTAGCTAGTGTGAGGAGACCTAGAGCATAATGCCTAAAATTTGTTGGATAATCTTGTGGTGCAATGGTTTAGTTCTCAGCTGCCAAGTAACAGGTCAACAGTTCAAACATACCAGCCATTCAATGGATCTGGCTACCTGCTCCTGTAAAGATTTCAGCCTGGGAAACCCTATGTGGCAGTTCCACTCTGTCCCACAGTGTTGCTATAAGTCAGAATTGACTCAACGGCACATCACAACAACAATAAACTTTGGGAAAGCTACTAACTATTCTGGATTTCTGTTCCCTCACTCATAGGGCTTGGAGCATATGATCTGTAGACTCCTTCCAGTTATACAGGTTCATATTTCCAGGCATATGTTCACTGAGTGCTGCTGTGTGGGCCAGACGCTATCTGAGGCACAAAGGGATTTTTTTTTAAAAGATGAGTAAGAGAAGATTCATTCTATAAAAGAGCATTTACATTTCCGTTCTATTAAGTAAAGCTTTCATACTTATGGACCAATAAACACCTGAGAACAAACTATTTTATTCAGTACCTACTACGTACAAGGCACAATGTTATGTACCAGAGTAAAAGCAACTATGTAACGAAGTCCCAATGAATTCACAATCTGTTTATACAGGAAATAAGATACATGTATATAAGTGAAATAATTTAGCAGCATTACTGAGCCACATTCTGGACACTTCACAAATTGACTCATTTGCCAATATATCTTCTGTCCAGTCAGACTAGACAATAATAGCCTGGAAGATGCTGAAAAAGCTTCCCTGGAAAAGAGGAAGAATGAGTAGCCCAAACTGGCCAGAGTGAGGCATCAACTGTAATTACGGAAGGATTACAGGCAAGAAAGTCAGGTCAACGGGAATTATGATAATGTTTTTTGACAGTCTTTCTAAATATGAAGGTTTTTTTTTTGATACGGCCAAAGTTTTGTGGTCATTTTATCTCTGTCTTGGAAAGAGTATAGCCAAAATGCTCCTTAGAAGCGAGGATAGGGAGACTTTGTCTTGTGTAGTTTGCACATGTTATCCAAAGGGACCAGTCCCTGCAGAAGGACATCATGCCTGGTAAAGTAGAGCGTACCTTCAATGAGATGGATTGACACAGTGGCTGCAATAATGGGGTTGGACACAGCAACGGTGGTGATAATTCCTGTGACAATGTGCAGAACTGGGCAGTGTGTCATTTTGTTGTACACAGGGTAACTATGAATCAGAATTGACTCAACAGCTCCTAACAACAGTCACTTTTGAGAACCAAGAACTCCATGGTTTGACTGGAGGCTCTATTTTAGAGCAAATTGTTATTATAAAAGCAATTTTTTTTATTTCTATGACTATGTGGATGGGGTGGGGTATGAGTCTCAAGGGAATTTCTTATCTTCAGAATATTTTTGACTCTAGTTGAAATGTTGCACTAATTTTCAAATAAATACTCAATAAATTTCAATCAATAGGTATTATTAGCGTAATATGATTTTTATTTTAACAGACAAATCAGATAGTTTATCTTTGACCTTCAAAAAGAAGATTAACTTTGGGGAAACTGAAAAAGCTCAACTTAGTAATCAGCTTAATAGCCAGAATAAGCTAAAATCCAGGCCTAATCAGGGAGAAATGTAGATTAGTTATTTCTAGAGGATTAATTCCTTGAAGAAGAATGCATTAATGCTAAGCGTAATTGCCAACTCACTGTAAAATTATTAACCAATGAGTATCAGTGGAAGTCATTACAGTATCAGGGCCATAGTAGCTGACAAAAATACAGAAGTGAAGATCTTGGTTTCTGCCCTTGTCAACTAATAACCTAATGGAAGACAGAAGAAGAATTGATGCATTTAGATTGTGGTGAAGAATAGTGAAAATACCATGGACTGCCAGAAAAATGAACAAATCAGGCTTAGAAGACAGACAAGAATGTTTCTTAGCTTCCTTAAAAAGTTAGAATTAAAAATGCCATTTGATCCAGCAATCCTGTTACTGTATATGTCCTAAAGAAGAGAGTGCCAGGACATGAAGATACACGCACACCAAGGTTCACTGCAGCACTATTCATAATAGCAAAGAGATGGAAACAACCTAAGTTCCCATCAACAGAAGAATGGATAACCAAACTATGGTACATTCACACAATGGAATACTATACAACACTAAAGAATAATGAGAATCTGTGAAGCACTGCATAATGTGGATGAACTTGGAGGACATTAGGGTGAGTGAAATAAGTCAATCACAGAAGGAGAAATACTGTATGAGCTCACTATTGCAAAAAGTCAAGGAAATGTTTATATATGGAAGGAAACTTTCTTTGTTGGTTCCCAGGGATGGGAAGTAGGGGAGGGAACACTGGTAGATAAGTAGATAAGTATTGATTTGGGTGAAGGGAAGGACAATGAACTAAAAGTGAGTCACCAACATGGTGGCACTGAGGAAGAGGAAGACACAAGAGGCACAGACAACAAAGATAAACCCTTTTACATATACAATACTGCATTTTCAATGATAACAAGTATTAATCTATGGGTAAATAGATGGGTAGACAGGATGAATAAGGTTGGCAAACAATGCTTCTACATATGTTATTTGATGTCCAAATATATAAAAGAGCTAACAAATGGCAAAGTTATGATAACTTCTTGGTCACAGCCAACCACCCTGAGGAAGGGAGTAGCTGGACCTGTGGTTCAGGACCATGATCAAAGGTAACATCAATCTCAATTGGCATAACATACTATACAAAAACATTATTCTACATCCTTCTTTGGTGAGTAGCGACTAGGGGTCTTAAAAGCTTGCAAGCAGCCATCTAGATGCAACAATGGGTCTCTCCTCATCAAGAGCAAAGAAGAATGAAGAAAACCAAAGATGCATGGAAACAGCTAGTCCAAGGGATTAGTAAACCACGTGATCCTCAATCTATATGTCCACAAGACCAGAAGAACTAGATGGTGCCCGACTATCACTGTCAACTACTTAGAAAGGGATCATTGTAGGTGGGTAGAGTGGGAGAACAATGTGGATCAAAACTTAAAATCATAAATAAATAAAAATAAAGACCAAGTTTACTGGTCTGACAGAGCCTGGTGAGACCCCTGAAACTGTTTACCCTTCAGGTCTAGAACTCAACTCACTCCTGTGGCTTCCACCCAAACAACAGACAGGCATATAGAGTTAACATTTACATCAGGTACATACACTCCTTAGAGCAATCAATCATGGGAGAACAGAAGGGCAGTGTTTACACAGGCAGACAGCTCAGGGGCAGGAACACATAGGAAAGAAGGACACAGGGAAGAGGTAACTACAGGGAGGAAGTGGGAAGAGAGTGGTTACATTGTGGGAAATTTCAGTCTATGCCATGAAATAAAATATGTATGAACTGTTGTATGGAAAATGAATTTGCTCTGTAACTTTCATCCAAATCACAATTTAAAAAAATGCTCCTTAGAAATGTGTGAGAGTTCCAAAATTTGAGGCACTTGACTTGTATCTGAATGATCAGCCCAGGGCTGAGCCCTGACTACATCTTACCCAAAAAAAAAAAAAAAAAAAAAAAAAAACCAAACTCATTGCTACCAAGTTGATTCCAACTCGTAACAACCCACATTGGGTTTCCAAGGCTATTTATCTTTTTGGAAGTGGATTGCCCCATCTTCCTTTTGTGGAGTGGGCTGGTGGATTTGAACCACTGACCTTCTGGATAGCAGCCTTAGCTATTGCCTATTTACCCCTACACATCAAACCCTTAGACAGACTAAAGCATGTAGCAAAGAATTTCCCCTGCAATTGTTAAACGCTTAGACAGGCTTACATACACCTACTCACTTAATGACTACCTCATTAACCAACATTTTCCCTTTACAACAACAGCAAAAAATATCTGCTGTTAGGTGATGTTGATGTCCAGGGATGAAGGTAGGAGAGGAGGCACCGGAGGGGGTCCAGGCCTCCTCTTCTGGGGGACTGGGTGGAAGAAGCTGGGTAGGGGTGGGAGCGGGAGGGTAGCACCGTCTGGAAGGGTGTATCTTCATGGCCTCAGTGCATGCACTAGGCTGGGCAGGGCAGGCTAGGATCCCAGCAGGGCATGCAGGAGGAGTGGGGCAGGATCAGCCCTGTGCTGCTGGAGAAGCAACCACAGCAGGTTGGTTTTCTCACTTGAGCCTGCAGCAGCTGTGAGGGCTAAAGCTCAACGTGGTGGAGCAGGGTGAGATGGGACTGGCTGTATAGGAGGAGGAAGGCAGAGTAAGTTTGAGGGGTGCAGGACTGCAGTGGCTCTGGTCATGACTCCAACCTGAGAGTGGTATTAGGGCCACTGGACAGAATGAAAAGAGGTACATACTGCCATACACAGGCTCTGTGGACTGGCTTGTGGTGCAGAAGGACAGACTGGGGCCCAGCAAGCCCGGAAGAGAAAGTACCGGAAGAGAAAAGGCAGCTTCACAGTACAGGAGCTAAGGGAGTATAGCCCACACAGGCTGCTATAGTGCCTGAACAGTTGTTCAGCTCCTAAGAATGTGGCGAACAGGGGGAGTAGTATTAGGACAGCAGCAGGCACCTCAACCATTAGACATCGGTTCAGGGAGTGGGTCCCTTTGTAGGGAGAGATTAGAGCTCGCAGGGTGGGCCCAGCCTATCAGGTCCTAGTGTTCTGAAGGGGAGGAATGCCTAAGGGTACAGGAAGCGAACTGTCTGCCTGGGTGTAGGAGAGACAGGCGATTAGGGCATTTAGGAAACAGACATGGAGGGAAGGGGTCCCAGGAAAGAGAGCCACTCCCCTCCGCCCCCACCAGGGGTACAGGACCCACAGGCACCGAAGGAGGAAGAGATGATAACTCCAGGGCAAAGGGGAAGAGAGATTGTTAATCAGTGAGAGATGGAAGCCACTGCTTGACAAAGGCAGGCTGTAGCCTGTAGGATCCTCTTCTGCCTCTCCGCGTGGGCATCACTGAAGCTATGCCTACAGAAGGCTGCAGAAGGCAGCAGGTAAGGAAGTTATGCAATTTTTGCATAATATCCATTTTCGTGTAAAGACCTAGTCTTTGGAACTTAACCATTTTTCTAAGTGAGGAGTGAGTGTACATAACAAAGGAAACATTTTTTCTCTATGGTTAAACTAAAGATATGGAAAGAATGTTCAAAGGGAAGGTCTTAACACACAACCCTTTTCAGAAATTCCCTCAGCAGTCCTGTTTTAAGACCTTATGTCCACCCTGTCAAATCTCCCTTAGTCACGTATTTAAATAACCAATCCAAGTAGTCCACATTTGTGTTTTCATCCAATCACTGTAAAGCCCTCTTGCTTGAAGTTTTCCCACCTCTGGTCTTGCAACTTCCATTCAAAATGGTGTACCTTTAGTACTTAATTTTATCTCATAAATATACCTCTATAATTCCACCATTTTGTAGAGTTTGATATCACTTGGTGAGATAAGACATGTCCCTAATTTGAACTATTTTGAACCTTCAGTAAATCTCTTTGCTTTTAACAGGGTACACATTCTTATTCATTGACAGAAGCAAGAACAGTGAGACTTCATCTTGCTTACTTTGGACACGTCATCAGGAAAGGCCAATTGCTGGAGAAGGATATCATGCTTGCTTAGAGGGTCAGCAAAAAGAATGGAAGCCCTCCTTGAGATGGACTGACACAAGAGTGACAACAACAGACTCAAACATAGCAATGCTCATGAAGATGGCACAAGGTCAGGCAGGTTTCATTCTGTTATATATAAGGTCGCCTTGAGTCAGAGGTGACTCCATGGCAACCAAGAACAATAACAGCACCACACAAAAAGACAGTCTCCTCCCCCTTTTCTCTAGAGGGGGAAGCATAGCATATAAATGGCCTTACTAGCTTCCCTACTCAAATATTAGATTTAGTATCAAAAGTTAAATTCTGTTAAGGTCTTAACTGAAATCTGTAGTACCATTTGGCTGACAAATAACTAGCATATTGGTACAAGGTGAGAGGACAGATACAAACTATTTCCCACTGCAACGTTATTGGAAACGTTCCATGAATGTTAAATACATGAAGAGAGTCTCTTTTGCAGTCACTAGTGTAGCCACAAAGGGAGTCTGTCCATCATCAGCCATGAGCAGAAACAACTGGAATGTCCCAAAGAGCTGCCTGTCGCTAGGCCTGATGCCAGCCTTCTTGAGATGTTTTTTTCTCTCTCTTCCTTGCAGCTGAAATAGATAATTTTTTTTGGCACTTTTTTCCTTAAAATTAGAAAAGCACACTCTAAATTGCTTTTAACTAACTGATGAGTACAATTTATCTTCTGAATATGAAAGAAAAGTCCCTCAACCCCACCCCAATAATGTGTCTCCCTTTGAGAATAACGTATGGGGCAGGCCCATGAGCAACTCTTTAATCAGAGGCTATTTTACATTATCATAGTCATCATTAGGAAGTGTCATGCCCACCATTTATCTCTACAACAAGGAAGAATTTTGAAAAGGAGGCAGGCCTCTCTGCCACTCAGAGGGATCTGAAAAAAGTCAGAAGGGCTGCTTTCTGAGGGCTGCCTCCTAATCACAAAGGACCAGCAATCAGCCTGGCGGGAGCCCACCTCTTCACGACTACAAAGATTGCCTGAGCAGAGAGGACTTTTAATCACTGCTTGCAGTGCCTCATTCTAATTGCAAACTCAGATAAAATATGCATTATCATTTGCATTTTAGGTAGTCATTTGTCACACAAAGAAAACAGGATAATGTTTACTCTTCACACAAAGCAGACCCTAGAAGTTCACCCCTTCTGGAGATAAACCAGGGAAAAATTCTTCCCTTCACAAGCGCCCGAGGATGCTAGTGACAAGAACTGTGGTGAGATTTTTAACACATATTTTTAAGCATCTAAACTCTCTCCAATAATGTGAAGCTAGACTAAGACCTCAGGAGTCAAAATTCAGGATATCCCTCTGTTGGTTTTTACTGGGAGACTCGCAAATCTAACATCCTAAAGTTTGAGTTTTGTGCACATTCTTTTACAGCCAATTTATATCCGCTCTGAAACAAGTTCTCTCGTCCAAACATTTACTATTGCAACCATAAAATGTTTACCACATATCCAACCTAATACACAGCATGCAGCAGTTTACAGCAACTGTGGCTCCCTTAGCTAATGACATGCTGCACATTTAAAAGCAATCTTTAGCAATTGGAGCAAATTTCCCAATCTAACCAACTTTATGTGGAAAGACTTTTTTTTTCTTTCTTTCTGTTTTTTTTTAAATACTTAATTCTCGGAAATCCAATCAGCAGCTATTGTATATAAAATTGCCACTTATTTCTCAGCAAACATCCATGGTATTTCTAACAGCTGCTAGACCTAGAGAACAGAAATAGTACTGGTACACTCAAAGGCAGACAAAGATCAGGAGAATCCACAAACACTCAGAGCTCCAAAATCACTTTCATTTCATCACAAAACCTAGAGTCCACAGTTGTTAAAAGTTGTTGTTATGTGCTGTCAAGTCGCAACCCCTCCTTGGGTTTCTGAGGTGATACCATCAGCCTTCTGGTTAGCAGTCAAGTGCCTTACGCACTATGCTACCAGAGCTCCCAACAAGGATGTCCCTTCTCTGAAGGTACAGTACATCACCACAGACATGATGAATATTCATGCCCTCAGAAAATCTTCGCCAAAAATTATGAAGAAACCCAACCAAACTCACCATCATGGAGTAGATTCTGACTTATAATGATCTGTAGGACAGAACAGAACTGCTCCAGCAGACTTAGTGCCTAAGGCACTTGACTGTTAACCAGAAGGCTGGCGGTTCAAACCCACCAGCCACTCCTCGGAAGGAATGTTGGGCAATCTACCTCCGTAGTGATACCGCCTCAGAAACCCAAGGAGGGGTCACTATGCGTTGGGTCCAACTCGATGGCACATAACAACAACAACAATCTTTACAGAAGGAAACTGCCATGTCTTTCTCTCACAGAGAGGCTGGTGGATTCAAACCACTTACCTTTACATTAGCAGCCAAGTGCTTAACCTGAATGAACTTGTTTTATTTCTTGACTAGAAAATCAGAGATTACACATGTAAACCAAAATAAGTGTTTTCGTAAATCAGTATGATCTAAATCTTTAAAAAAAAAAACAGTAAGGGTCTTTCCAAGTGACAAGAATTGAAGGGATTTTTGTTTCCTCTATACAATGTTAATATAACTCAAAATAAATCATTACTACCTAAGGAGACATGTTATGGTTAATCTGCACTCAGTAAAATATAGCCAGACTTCAAATACTTCTAAACAGCATACACACTCAGTTGATACATTTGCCTCTTAATTAACAACTGTAAGTTCACAGAGCACCTAGAATTGCTACAACTGTTTATGAGCTATAGGCTTATGTGTGTATGTGGGTGGGTGGGTATGTATGTGGGGGGAGGGGTATACACTAAGAGTATTCCTGAGAGTTGAGGTTTTCACAGTGGCTTCATATTAAAACAATACTGATGCCAGGGGCTTGTCTTAGACCATTTAAATCAGAACCTCTGGGGCATAAGGCCAAGCATCTGTATTTCATCAGTAGCATTAAAAATTCTCCCTAGGTGATCCTAATATGCAGCTGGGGTTAAGATCTACCGTCTTAGAGAAATAGACATTATACTCTAATTTCGAAAGCAAAACTGAAGGTCAACTTTATTGCTGGTATAAAAACCATAAAGAAATGTCAAGAATAAAACAGATGTGGCAAAGTGCTGGAAAGGTGGCTTAATGGGTTGGTATGTCTGGGAGCATAGTGCCTAAGGCACTTGACTGCTAACCAGAAGGCTGGTGGTTCAAACCCATCAGCCACTCCTCAGAAAGAAGATTGGGCAATCTACTTCTGTAGAGATACTGCCTCAGAAACCCAAGGAGGGGTCACTATGAGTCGAAATCAACTCAGTGGCAGTGAGTTTTTTTTTTTTTTGGTTGGGTGACAGAAAAGGATCTCTGGTGGTATAATGCCTAAGGCATTTGATTGCTAACCAAAAAGTGGGCGGTTCAAACCCACCAGCCACTCTGCAGAAGGAAGATGGGGCAATCTACTTCCGTAAAGATTTACTGCCTCAGAAACCCAAAGGGGATCACTCTGAGTAGGAATCAAGTTTGGTTTTTTGGTTCAGGTGATGTAAATGGCTAACACACTGGCTGCTAACTGAAAATCTGGCAATTCAAGTCCACTCAGAGATGCCTTGGAAGAAAGGCCTGGAAATCTATGTAAGGAAAATCAGCCATTGAAAACTCTATGGAGCACAATTTTCTTTTTCTTTCTTTTTTTTTAACTGTCCTGAACTATGGAATGTTGAGAAATTTAAAAGTAAAATAATCAACATCCAAAAATTATTGAAAACTTTAGTGACTTCTATTTATCTTAAAATCATAGTCATTCATTTTCTTATTAGCGTATAGCTCAAATGAGAATATAAGGTGGGGCATTTTAGAAACAGAAAGATCTTTCAAAATTAAATAAGTTATTTTTGTCTCTGACATACATTATAAACTTCTTGTGTGTGCCTACACAATGTTCTTCACGTAGTAAATACTTAATACCTAATGTTTACTTAATTCTTCCTAGGTATTAAGCCCAGAGAGAGTAGTTAATGTGTATTATCTCATTTAATCCTCAGGACCATCATGAAAAGTAGGCACTGTAAATTATCTTTACAGTATAGATAAGAAATAGACTCAGAGAAATTGGGTTACATAATCAAGTGACATAGCCTGAGGGAGAAGGGTGGGCTGGGATCCTGGGTTCTGAACTGTTTGATGTAGCTCTTAATTGAACAAAACAGGGAATGAATGATGATTTAAATGGGTGCTTTCAAAAGATACGACTCTACTATTTGATCAGGTGACTGCCTTGCAGAATGACTAAACAATTGTTATTTTCTGAATTCTGGAAGAAAGATGTTCACAAGACAAAGGTAATTCTAAGCAAAGGTAAATATTAAGCTAAATGATGCAACCCAAGAGGAAGAATTTGTTGTTGTTCTGTGTCATCAAGTCGGGTCTGACTCACAGCAACCCCTCCTTGGGTTTCCGAGGCAGTATCCCTACGGAAGTAGACTGCCCAACTTTCCTTCTGAGGAGTGGCTTGTGGGTTTGAACCACCAGCCGTCTGATTAGCAGTCAAGTGCCTTAGGCATTAGGCTACCAGAGCTCCCAAGAGGAAGAATAGGAGAAAGAGTAAGAAGAAGAATGAAAAGATATGTTCAATTTTGCATCTCAATTTTGTAACTACTGCCAGGTTAAATTTTTATCAGTTCCCTAGGAATGGAGTATCTACAGTAAGGAAAAGGAGCTCTGGTGGTGCAGTGGTTAAAGCATTTGGCTGCTAACCAAAAGGTTTGTGGTTTGAACCCACCAGCCGCTCTGTGGGAGAAAGATGACATGGTCTGTTTCTGTAAAGATTTACAAGCCTAGAAACCCTAGAGAGTTGCTATGAGTTGAAATTAACTTGATGGCAGTGAAGGACAGAAAGGAAAGCCTTTGAAACAAAAGCCTTATAGAGAAAAAAGCTCAGAAAACATATTTGAATATATAGCTGATTTGTTGTTGCTGTTGTTATGTGCTGTTGAGCTCCCCATAGCTGATTTAACTATATATATGTATAGCTGATTTGAAATTATACCATTAAAATGCATTCAAATACCTCTAAATTTATCACAGATTATAACATGGCTCTGAAAGTTTATGAGAGTGGTCATACAAATACATACAGGATAATATTATTTAACAGACTTGTTATTGCTGTTAGGTGCTGTTGAGTCATCTCTGACTCACAGTGACCCCATGCACAGCAGAAGAAAACACTACCTGGTCCTGTGCCAGCTCCATGATCCCTGCTATATATGAGCCCATCGCTGCAGCCACTGTGTCAATCCGTCTTGTTGAGGGCTTTCCACTCTTTCATCAACCCTCCATCTTACCAAGCATGACATCATTCTCCAGGGAATGACCCCTTCTGACAACATGACCAAAGTAGGTAAGACGAAGTCTGGCCATTCTCGCTTCCAAGGAGCATTCCAGCTACACTTCCTCTAGGACAGATGTTAGTTCTTTTAGCACTCCATGGTACTTTCAGCATTCTTCATCAGCACCAAAAGTATCAACTCTTTGTCTTCCTTATTCATTGTCCAGCTCTCACATGCATATGAGGTGATTGAAAGTATGATGGCTTGTGTCAGGCACACTTTAGTCCTCAAGGAGACACATCTCTGCTCTTCAACACTTGAAAGAGGTCCCTTGCAGCCAATTTTCCCAGTGCTATACATTGTCTGGGAGCTCTGGTAGCGTAGTGCCTAAGGCACTTGACTGCTAACCAGAAGGCTGGTGGTTCAAACCCACCAGCCACTCCTCGGAAGGAAGATGGGGCAATCTACTTCCGTAGTGATACTGCCTCGGAAACCCAAGGAAGGGTCGCTATGAGTCAGTCTGACTCGATGGCACATAACAACAACAACATACATTGTCTGATCTCCTGACTGCTGCTTCCATTGGTGTCAATTGTAGAATGAAACAATGTGAAGTCTTTGACAACTTCAATCTTTTTTCCATTTATCATGATGTTGCTTATAGGTCCAGTTGTGACGATTTTTGTTTTCTTTGTATTGAGATGTAATCCATATGGCAGACTGTGTTCTTCAATCTTCATCAGTAGTGCTTCAACTCATCCTCACTTTCAGCAAGCAAAATTGCGTCATCAGTGCATCTCAGGTTGCTAGTGAGTCTTCCTCCAATCCTGATGCTACATTCTTCTTCATACAGTCCAGCTTCTCAGATTATTTACTCAGCATAGAGATTGAATAAGTATGGTGAAAGAATACAACCCTGACACACCCCCGTCTTGATTTTAAACCATGCAGTGTCCCCCTGTTCTGTTCAACTGATAGTCTCTTGGTCTATGTACGGTTTCCTCAAGAGTACAATCAAGTGTTTTGGAATTCCCATTCTTCTCAATGTTATCCACAATTTGTTATGATCCACACAATCAAATGCTTTTGCGTAGTCAATAAAACATAAGTAAACATCTTTCTGGTAGGTATTCTTTGCTTTGAGCTAAGATCTATCTGACTTAACCAGTTGCAACTGAGTCAATTCTGAATCATATCGACCCGATGTGTGTGTGTCAGCACATCTGTGTTCCACAGGGTTTTCAGTGACTGATTTTTGAGGAGTATATTGCCAAACCTTTCTTCTGAGGCACCTCAGGGTGGACTAGAATCTTTAACCTTTTGGTTAACAGCTGAGTTTGTTAACTATTTGTGCCACCCAGGTACTCCTAACAGACTTAAGCTGTCCCTAAGTCACAACCCTTAGAGAAACACACAGGGTCTATACTCCTCTGTCCCTAGTAATTCTACTTTTAATGTATTTAAAATAAATAAAAATCAATAAACAGAAGGTGGTTGGTTACATGAAGGAAGTTACCAAACCAAGAAAAAACAAACCAGTTGCCATCCAGTCAATACCAACTCATGGAGAACCCACGTATTGCCGAGTAGCACTGTTCCATACAGTTTTCAAGGCTGGGACCTTTCGGAAGCAGCCAGCCAGGACTTCTTTCAAGAAGCTTCTGGGTGGGTTCGAACCGAGAGCCCTTCGGTTAGCCATTGAGCACTTAAACCATTTGTGCCACTCAGGAACCCACAGTAGGTGACAAAAATGTCCATGACTGCTGAGACCTGAATGAGTCTAGGAAGAATCACAAAACCATAAGCTCCTTGTAGTGTGGAAGACACAGCCTTGACACATCACCTCATTACAGCAGTAAGGAGTCAGGCATAGACATCAAACATAATGTTTCATTTTCTTTTTAATTTACGTTTCCTGGACAATTCAGTTCCAAAACAGTAAATTCACAAACTAATCTCTCATCTTCCTTTTTGCCAGTCCTTTGTACTTTGCCAATGGAATAAAATACTTACAAATGGAGATACTTCTCTGTAGATTCTGAGTGCGTTTGTGCATATGTTTAAATATATATGACCTGGTTCCCTTCCTTTCTTCACCAACTGTTAATATATTAGAAAACCAAAATGATTCCAGAGATCTTTTGTGAGTTACTGTACTGAATTATGGGGAGTCACATTGTCTTTTATCAGTTTCACGTCTTATAAATTATTTGATATAATCTAAAGAAGTGGAAAAGATCTTAGACCTCTGGGAACTAAAAAATTTGTATTTTGTTTCTTTGCAATGCACATCCTAGATATATTGCCCTCTGAACACAGACATAGACTTATATCTAGCTCTTGAGGGAAGACCTATCAACGGGCTCTCTAGGCTTCAGATTCACTAGTACCCATTTATTTTTCTAATTTATAGAGGTTAGCTGAAACTGCAAATAGAAAGCACATTTATTTCTCTTTTACAAGACCCTTATGAGTTAAAAGATAGCCTACATCTAGTCAATTCTATACTGATTTACATCACAAAAGGGAAGCTTTCCCACTGGCCCTTAAACTAAGTTCTCTATATCTTCAGTGATGGATTTTTATAGCCCCTGTTCACAGTCTATGTAATTTAAAGTTCATACAAAGCAATCAGATGCTGTATCTAAATATCATTTCACTCTCTTTTGTCATTTCTTTTTAATGCAAATGGTTTTAACTAGCTCCAATGAGTTTCTGTTTTTAAGCTATAGAAGCAGATAATAGGTAACTGAAAAACGCAGAATTGGAGTCAGGAGTCTTGCCACAAAATAGCTATGTTATTTTAGCCAAGTCACAGCCTTTCTGGTGCTTACTTGTCTCACTCGTAAATTGAAGGAACTGGACTAGAAGATTTTCAAGGGCTTTCCCTATATATGCCCAAATAACACGAATATTTCCAATACCCAGGGCAAAGGGGCCCTTCCTTTTCCTTCTCTCAGAACTGAGTCCAAAAAGAACAAGCTTTCAGGTTGGATGAGGCAGTTTGTCCAATCAGTACTTTGTCCCACTTCAGCTTTGTAGTTTTAGCAGAAATAAACACCAGTCTTGGCTCTATCCCAACCTACTGTGAAACAAAACAAGTCATGTAGCTCTTTAATACTGCCATTTCCCGGACTCTAAAATACCCCTGTGGAAGCCTGAGAAAGTTATTTTACCTCTTTGAGTTTTGGGTTAACTGCTCAGGGACATCCAGAATCCCAAGACAGATGATGAAGTTTCCTGACATCTTTGGGATCTCCCAATCAACATGCTGCTACATAAGGAATGTAAATAAAATCCTCAAAGCTGTAAAATAGCAAACGTTATGATTAGCAGGAAAAACAAAAAAATAAAAAAACACTACTCTTAAACATTTCCCACAATGAAATTCACCAGGGAGGGTCAAATGCAAGAGGATAAAGAAAAAGAAATGAAAAGGCACACTTGTTAATTGCCTTTTATAAGCTGGACCACTGTGTGTTTTGCCTGCTTCTCTCACTCCACTCCATTTCAAGAAGTGGCATATGATCTAGAACCAATGGTAATGATGGAAGAAGTCAAAGCTGCAGTGAAAGAACTGGCGGAGAACAAGGCTCCGGAAATTGATGGCATACCAACTGAGATATTTCAACAAACAGATGCCCCATTGGAGGCACTCACTCAGTTATGCCAAGAGATTTGGAAGACAGCTACCTGGCCAACTGACTGGAAGAGATCCATATTTGTGCCCATTCCAAAGAAAGGTGATCCCACAGAATGTAGAAATTATAGAACAATATCATTAATAT
>NW_006921884.1:2057754-2068020 GCF_000298275.1 Orycteropus afer afer | reverse complement strand
TAGCAGGGATTGTGGGGCTGGCGCGGGATCGGGCAGTGTTTCGTTCTGCTGTGCATGGGGTCGCTATGAGTCGGAAATGACTCGACAGCACTTAACAACTCACTCCTAAATTCTATGCCTAGGGATTTTTGATTTCTAGTAAAGTAGAAAACATAGAAACATGTTTTTTTCTCTTGTCCATCTCCCCTCCTCCTATCCCAGTTTCTATCACATTCAAATTTCATTTTGCCACCAGGATTATTTTTCTAAAACACTTTTCAGATTACATCACTTTTATTGTCATTACCCATTCAATTTGTCTTTGTACAAACTGCAAAAAGTTTCCCCTTCTTTGATAAAGATTTCAATTAGTATCTTATTGCACACCCTGAAAGCTCTTCTCAAGGGACAGTCATGGGCAATAGCTCTGCCTGCATGCACAGAAGCCCACTTCCTCATCTATTCACACAAATACCAGGGTAGCCATGCCAGAAGTGTGCACACTCCATTGTGACTGTCAGGTTCTAAGATATGTGTGAGATAGGCATTACTTCTCTAAGAGTGGCAGATGAATAAGGCCTTAGAAGACATCCAAAAGGTGACTGAAGTGGTATACTAGACATATATGTGTACCTTGTTACCCTCTGAATGCACAAATAAAGTGTGTACGTACACGGGCATGTGAGCTGGTGTGGGCTTGTGTAGAAGCATGTGCTCCACAGCTCCAGCACTCTACCTGGAAGCGGGATCTCCACATCAGCTCCCTTCCACAGTAGCCCATATCTAGGCTGTACATGGTACATGTGCAATGTGGTGCTCTTTGGGAAGACACTGTGGAAGTTTACCTGAGCCCTGTGGACAACTGTGATGTTGAGGACATCCCCCATCCTCTATGTTCTGGAAAAGGATTTATAGCAAAGAACAACACTTCTCCATGTGACTTACCCCTAAGACTCCCAGATACTTCTCTTATTTACCTATGACAAGGTCCAACTGAAACGAAACCCAAACTTACTGCCATTGAGTTGATTCCGACTCATAGCAACCCCCATAGGGTTTCTAAGGTTGTAATTCTTTATGGAAGTAGATTGCCCCATCTTCCTTCCATGGAGCAGCTGGTGGATGGGAACAGCTGACTTTCTTATTAGCAGTCAAATACCTCACCCACTATGCCACCAGAGCTCCTTATGACAAGGTAAGGCATAGTCATTTACCCATGACAAATTTCCATTATTTACCTCATAAATGATTGGCTAAACTGCTTGTTCCTACTGATCAATAGGGACAAAGTGCTTATTATTCAAAATTTGCCTAAGCTTCTCTCTTTTCTCTAAGTCTAGGAACTCTAGTCCACACTTAGCCTGAGCCAGTGTGGTGGTGGTGGTGTCAGGTGTCATTACATCAACTCCAACTAATAGCAACCCTACATATATAACAGAACAAAGCTTGCCCAGTTGCGTGCCATCCTCACAATATAGGTGTATTTCAGCCTGTTGTTGCAGCTGCTGTATCAATCTATCTCTTTGAAAGTCTGTCTCTTTTTCTGCTGACCCCTCTACCAAGCATAATGTCCTTTTCCAGTGATTGGTCCCTTTTGATAACTTGTCCAACTTAAGCAATAGGAAGTCTCACCATCCTGGCTTGTAAGCTAGCATACCAAAAGAGAGGGAAAAAAAAATACAAAAAACAAAAAACAACCTCACTGCCATCAAATAGATTCAGACTAACAGCAACCCCCATTGAGTTTCCAAGGCTGTACATCTTTATGGAAGCTGACTGCCTAAACTTTCCTCCAAGGAGCAGCTGTGGAGTTCAAACCACCTACTTTTTGATTAGCAGCCAAATGCCCTAACCACTACACCACCAGAGCTCCTTAAACAGCTCTTCCTAGAGGACCCCTCCTAGAGAATAGGCTAGCCTCTAAGTTAAACCATCTCCGATTTATTTCCAAATTACCCATTTCATTCTACTTCCCATACCTGATTTTTTCTAGCCTTGTTTACTCTTGTCCCTGGGTGGCGCAAATGGCTTGCTTTGGGCTACTGACATAAAGGTTGGCGTTCAAGTTCAAATTCACCAGTGGTGCTGCCTCTCCATCTGTTGATTACAGCCAAGGAAACTCTACAGAGCAGTTCTACTCTGCAGCACATAGGGTTGTCGTAAGTTAGACTCAACCCAACGAGTTTGGTTTCTTTTCTTTCCCTGTAAAACAGAAAACCCGTTTGGCCTAACTCTTGAAATGCTTGCTGCTGTCACTGGTGGGAATGTTCTCCCTGTTGCAATAATCTCTCCCCTCTACTACAATATTTCCTCTCCCTCCCCTTGCAATAACACTTGTGAATAGTCTTTCTTTAATAAGTTTGAATCTGTTTTTTATTTGACAGGGAGCACTTTACCTGGCCTCCCAGTGTCACACCCATGTTTACTTTGTAAATTTTCATTGCTCAAAGAATAAAATTCAGCCCTCTTTGCAAAATCTTATTGAATATCCTCCAGAATCTGGCCTCACATCTCACCGTTTTTTCTTCCTATCATATTCCCTATGGCCTCCACACACCATGGTATTCATGAGTCTTTCAATAAGGCATGAACTTTCAGACATTCACACCTTTGACTCAGCTGTTTTTTTGCTTGAAATGCTCTTTTCTATATTCAAAAATCTAATTCATCCTCCAAGATTTCCCTCAAATGTCATCTTTCTTGCAAAGTTTTTCCTACCCTTCTACCAAAAAAAAGGAGTTCTTATGGTACAGTGGTTAAAGCATTCAGCTGTGAACCAAAAGGTTGGTGGTTTGAACCCAATAGCCACTCCATGGAAGAAAGAGGAGGCAGTCTGCTTCCATAAAGATTCACAGCCTTAGACGCCTTATGGGCAGTTCTTCTTTGCCCTACAGGGTCACTATGAGTTGAAATCAACTGGATGGTAGTAGGTGTGGTTTTTGGTTTGGTCTACCAGCATAATTAGTCCAATACCTCAATTAATCATTTCACAAATAATCATTCAATAGTTCAGTGCGTTTGACACAGTGCCCGATTATTAGATGCTTGATAACAGCATGAACCTTTATATCTCCAGTACTCCGTCCAGTAAGCAAAACCTAAAGTCATCCTTATTAATTACCTCATACAGTCTCAAGAAACACTAAGGGGAGATAATATTGGTTCTTAGAGGTGCCAAAAAAAAAAAAAACCTTAGATATTACAATATTTGTGATCCTCCAAAACTCAATTGCACCTGACAAAACTGTATTCCTCAGTATTTATCTCATTAGGGAAAAACTAAGATAAATTAAATTAAAAAATTAAGATAAATTAAATTAAATGCATATAATAAATTGTTGCTGTTGTTTTCTCCTTAGAAGAGGATAATGGAAAACAGAGTTGAAAAACACCAGAATAGCTAATGTATAAATGTACTTTCTACTGCAATTTCTGCGTTTGGACGGATACATACACACTGGAATATAGTAACTACCCAGAACTGAAACACACCATGATAAATGACAGTAGTGATTCATATGAATTTTTAAGTTCTGAAAACTTAAAAGGACATTATTATCTAGATTTCCAGTTGCAACATAAACCAAGAAAAGGATTTCCACTTTAATTTTCACCCCCAGAATTAAGATTGCAAGAGAATTTGAAAAAAAATGAGAAGTGATTTACGAGGTATTCTTCCTCCTAACAAGTGACATTACAACAAAATGAGTAAAATAAAATTAAATTTAAAAAAACAAAAATAAAGCTAGTCACAAACATTACCTCTAACAAAGGTACAGTGCTGTATGAAGGCATAAAAAGGATTCTTAAATCTAGGAAAGAATATTTTAAAGTATACACTCATAATTCTGATTTTTCTTTCTTCAATCATCCTACCGAAACTTCTCTATGACATTAAGGAAAAAAAAATCCTCCAAGCAGATGGTGGCTTGGGAAATGTCTGGTACCTCTTACTAATAATGTGTCTGGAATAGGGATGAAAATGAGCCTCGTCTTGATTTTTAACTCACAGTAATAAGAGGGCAAGTATACCCTACATAAGAATTTCTCTGTTTATCAAACTACCCTGCTCCCTTTTCACCTTCTGTCTTCTTCCTATGTGCTTTGGAAAGAACTTCCATGTTGATTCACAACTATCTACTCTCTAATGTTCTTTTTCTTCAAACACGGCTAATTCTTCTCTTTTTAAAACCTGTCTCGTTTCTAAGAATGCTGCTCTTCCCTTGCATTTCTACCTAACATCCTCTGCGAGCTTGGTCACTGGCCCTTTTCTCTTCTTACCCAGCACCTGCCCTCCTTCAGTAGGAAATCCCATCCCTGTGTGATCTCACCTTCCCCCCTGCAGGCACTGGATGGACCTCTGTGGCCAGCCCAGACCCTCTCCATCCATCCCTCCCCTCCTGCCTTATTGATCTGATTCAGGTCGATTCAGGTCTTCCCTACCTTTTGCACCTGGGCAGCAGCAAAGTTTCTCAAGGAGTCTCTCCCATCTCTGCACTACTCATCACACAGTTCCTGGTTTCTCTTCCCAAAGTGGACCTGTGGTCTTTTCTTTCCTCCCTCAGTTCTTCACTGTCTGTATCCCAATTCCTTGGCCTGATTTGCCAGGTGCTCTACAACACAGTCCCTGCCAGCTTTTATAGATTTGCCTCCTTATTTGTCTTCATGAACCTTACTCTCCAGCCAGATTGAAACATCGTATTTCCTAAACATTCCTGCATACTTTTCTACTACTGTTTATTCTATTTTTCTACCTTTTGAAGTCAGTTAAAACATGACCAACTAAATTAAACTGTTTCTAGAACTCACACTGCAATAACCACTAACACTTACTAAACAGTTCTTATTTACCAGGCCCTCTGCAATGTTCCCTCTGGGAGCTGTGGTGATGTAATGCCTAAGGCATTTGACTGCTAACCAGAAGGCTGGTAGTTCAAACCCACCAACCACTTCTTGGAAGGAAGATTGGGCCATCTAATTCCATAGGGAAACCACCTTGGAAACCCAAATAGGGGTCACTATGAGTTGAAATTGATTTGACAGCAGTGAGTTTGGTTTTGGGCTAAAACACTCCCTACAGACTTTACTTCATTTAAAACTCCCAGTAATGTGTGTGTGTGTGTGTGTGAGAGAGAGAGAGAGAGAGAGAGAGAGTGAGTGAGTGTGTGTGTGTGTGAGAGAGAGAGAGAGAGAGAAAGAGACTGACTGAGACTGAGCTGCTTATACACTTTTACTGTATTACCTTCACCCAAATCAACACCTGTCTCTTAACTAGCAAGCCATCATTGTTTTTTTAAAAAAATTTATTGTGATTTGGGTGAAAGTTTACAGAGCAAATTCATTTTCCATACAGCAGTTCACATACACTTTGTCTCATGACATTGACTGCAATTTCCCACAATGCAACAGCTCTCTTTCCACCTCCTTCTCATAGCTACCTTTTCCCTGTGTCCTTCTCTCCCATGCATTTCTGCCCTCGGAGCTGTCTCCCTGTGCATACACAGCCCTTCTATTTTCCCATGATTGATCTCTCCAAGGACTGTATCTACCTAATGCAAATGTTCAGCTCATATGTCTGTCTTTTGTTTGGCTGAAAGCCACAGGTGTGGGTTCAAGCCCAGACTTGAAGGGCAGCTAGGGGTCATAGTCTCAGGGTTTCCACCAGGCTCTATCAGACCAGCAAACCTGGCCCCCTTTTTTAAAATGATTCTGAGTTTTGTTCCACATTGTTCCCCCACTCTATCTAGGATCTCCTACATAGATCCCCCTCCAAGTGGTTGATAGGGGTAGCTGGGCACCATCTAGTTCTTCTGGTCTCATAGTCACATAGGCTGAGGATCACATGGGGTACCAGTCCCCTGGACTAATTGCTTCCATGTGTCCTTGGTTTTCTTCATGCTTCTTTGCTCTGGATGATGAGAGACCCATCACTGAATCTAGATGGCAAAGTATCATTCTTGAAAGATCATCTTTACTCACCATCTCCATTTCCTCCCTTCTGGAGGGCACTCTAATGTGGCTTCTACATAGCGCAAACTTTGAAGAAGGCTCAAGGTCATGCTTCATTTCTTACCTCACAATGACCTCTTTATCAGCATTTATCCATTTACCCCCTTCCCAAAACACTACTCTCTTGGCCTTTCCCCACACTTATGTATCTTTCCCCATCCTCCCAGGCTACTCATTCTCCACCTATCCTCTTACCTTTGGCCATCACTGTTGGAATTCTTCAAGGCTAAGTCCAACCCTATAAAAACCAAACCCACTGCCATCGAATCAGTTCCAACTCATAGCAACCCCAACTGGGTTTCGAAGGTTATAAATCATTACAGAAGTAGACTGCCTCATCTTCCTCCTGCAGAGCAGTTGGTGGGTTTGAATCACCGACCTTCTGGTTAGCAGCCAAGTAAGTACCTTACCCACTACACCACCAGAGCTCAAGTCCAACCCTACAGTTGATATGAATTATATATTACAGACATTCAGAGGAATATAATTGTTCAGCACCATAAGAAAATGATGGTGCTTAACTGCTCTACACTCCCTACAGAAGATTTTGATCATGACTTCAATTCCTATACCTAACTTTCCTTCAGGGCTGCCTGTTTTCTTGAATGTACACTTGCCCCAAACAGAAGGAAATTTTGGCTCTCTGCTCTCTTCTCATGACAACTAGGGTAAAAATTAAAGTATCTCAACCAGATATAAAAAGCCCAGCATAATCTACTCCCATCAATTTCTCAAGATCATTTTCTCTGATGCTTGGAAGCCTTTCTCAGTACATGCTGTCAGTAACCTCTTTTGCTCTCCACTTCCCCACACCCTCTTAACTATCCAGAGAGGCTTAACTATGGCCTAGGTCCCTAAGGCCACTATCCAAAACATTCTCTGCAGGCTCTAAGTAATACAGGCAGTCCCCAGTTTATGACAGGGTTCCAGTCCAACAATCCTGTTGTAAATGGTTCTGACATAAATCAAATACCTCATTTTTTTCTTTTTTCATTATTTATTATCACCTTTTATTTGTTAGTATCTTTATAAGTCTGATCTTTGTCTTTGAGAGTTGGAAACAGTACATATAAACATACAGATATGATAGCATCAGCAAATTATGTACTGCAACATTCTATGCAGTACATACTACTAACAATAAGATGTACCAAAAAAAAGGACAGTTGTAAGTGCAGTTCGTCATAACTTGAATACATTTTTAAGTTGGGGACTACCTGTCAGTAGTTTATTCACTTCTCAAATATCAATACAGCCATTCTCTTCCTTTCATAAAACAGTGCTTGTCTGTATATAAAGGCCAAGGCACTTTAACAACACGTTCCAATTCTATAGTTGATAAGAATTACATACTTCAGCTGTTATACATAAGGAAATTAAATGTTTTGGTCCATTAGAAAATTATACATCATATATCTATCTCTACATTGGCAAGTTCAACCTTCTGAAGTAATTTTCTTTCATGAGCTACTATTGTCAAATGAGCACTTGTGTTAATATGTTTCTTGTTATCAAAATAAGCTTTCTAATAGGATTCAAGACAAAAAAATAAAATAAAATAAACCAAAAAATAAAAACCGATCACTGCCTCTATTTCTGTACACTTATCTCTAGTAGAGGCATCTACAGTTAGCTGATTAGCTTACTTTACATGATCAAAGGCAGATAGTCATGACATTGAAGCTTGCTTCTGAAACAAAGGAGGAAATAAAATACACACCAACATTTCACATAAAAATTCAAGCTGTATCTGAAATTTAAATCTCTTTACAGAAATGAAGTATCTTGATATGTTGTTGTTGTTGTTAGGTGTGGTCAAGTCGTCTCTGACTCCTAGTGACCCTATACACAGCAGAATGAAACACTGCCTGGTCCTATGCCAGCTCCACAATTCTTGCTATACTTGAACCCACAGCCACAGCCACTGTATCAATCCATCTTGTTGAGGGCCTTCCCCTCTTTCATCGACCCTCCACCTTAACAAGCATGACATCCTTCTCCAGGGAGTGATCTCTTCTGACAACATCACCAAAGTAGGTGAGACAAGTCTGGCCATTCTTCCTTCCAAGGAGCATTTCCTCCAGGACAGATTTGTCAGTTCTTTTAGCAGTCCATGGTACTTTCAGCATTCTTTGCCAGCACTACAACTCAAAAGCATCAATTCTTCTTCAGTCTTCCTTATTCATTGCTCTCACATGGATATGAGGTGATTGAAAATACCACAGCTTGTGTCAGGTGCGCCTTAGTCCTCAAAGAGAAATCTTTGCTCTTCAGCACTTGAAAGAGGTCCTTTGCAGCTGATTTTCCCAGTGCTATACATCGTCTGATGTCCTGACTGCTTCTTCTACTGGTGTGGATTGTAGAACCAAGCAATATGAAGTCTTTGACAACTTCAATCTTTTCTCCGTTTATTGTGATGCTGCTTATTAGGTCCAGTTGTGACAATTTTTGTTTTCTTTATATTGAGATGTAATGCATACTGCAGACTCTATTCTTCAATCTTCATCAGTAAGTGGAAGTCATCCTCACTTTCAGCAAGCCAAGTTGTGTGATCAATGTATCGCAGGTTGTTAATGATTCTTCCTCCAATCCTGATGCCACATTCTTCTTCATATAGTACAGGTTCTCAGATTATTTGCTCAGCACACAGATTAAATAAGTATGGTGAAAGGATACAACCCTGACACACTCTCTTCTTGATTTTAAACCATGCAGTGTCCCCGTGTTCTGTTCGAACAACAGCCTCCTGGTCTATGAACACGTTCCTCATGAGTACAATTAAGTGTTCTGGAATTCCTATTCTTCTCAATGTTACCCATAATTTGTCATGATCCACACAATCAAATGCTTTTGCATAGTCAATAAAACACAAGTAGACATCTTTCTGGAATTCTTTGCTTTGAGCCATCTGACATCAGCAGTGAAATCCCGCATTCCACATCCTCTTCTGAATCCAGCTTGCATTTCTGGAAGTTCCCTGTCAATAGACTGCTTTAACCATTTTTGAATTACCTTCAGTAAGCTTTTACTTGCGTGCAATATTAATGACATTGTCCAATAATTTCTACATTCTGTGGGATTACCTTTCTTTGGAATGGGTACAAATATGGATCTCTTCCAGTGAGTTGGCCATGAAGCTGTCTTTCAAATCTCTTGGCATAGTGGAGTGAGTACCTCCAATGTGGCATTCATTTACTGAAACATCTCAACTAGTATTCCATCAATTCCTGAAGCCTTGTTTTTTGCCACTTCCTTCAATGTAGCTTCAATGTCTTCCTTCAATATCATTGGTTCTTGATCATATGCCACCTCCTGAAATGAATGAACATCAACCAATTCTTTTTGGTACAGTCACTCTGTGTATTTCCTCCATCTTCTTTTGATGTTTCCTACATCATTCAACATTTTGCCCATAGAATCCTTCAATATTGCAAGTCAAGGCTCCATTTTTGCCCTCAGTTCTTTCAGGTTAAGAAATGCTGAGTGTGTTCTTCCCTTTCGGTTTTCTAACTCCAGATCTTTGCACATTTCATCATAATAACTGAGTTTGTCTTTTCAAGCTACCCTTCGAAATCTTGTGTTCACCTCTTTTATCCAGTCATTTCTTCCATTTGCTTTGGCTACTCTCAGTTCAGAGTTAGCCGCAGAGATCCAGGTGAGAAGAGAGAACCCAGGCATGCCCAAAGCAGCAGGGTGGGAGAAAGGGAGAAAAGGGATTAAAAGCCAGGATCCTGGACAGAGTAGCAGTCAACTGGAGGGATCTAGGTGAGGAGAGAGAACCCAGGCACGCCCAAAGCTGCAGGATGGGAGAGTGGGAGAAAGGGGATTAAAAGCCAGGAACCTGGACAGAGGAGCAATCAGCCACAGGGACCCAGGTGAGGAGAGAGAACCCAGGCATGCCCAAAACAGCAGGACGGAAGAACGGGAGAAAGAGGATTAAGAGCCTGGACCCAGGACAGAGGAGCAGTCAGCTGCAGGGACCCAGGTAAGGGTGCTATGAGAGGTATGTCTCCCAACAGGGAGACAAAGTTGTCTGTCGGTTTGTCCTACCATGGTGATGTACTAATGTGAGTTTTGAGGCTAAGGCATTGGTGTTTCAAACCCAGCGGGATGCACATGGTGCATAGGTGTCAGCCCAGTTTATAGACTGAGGCAGATTAGGAAGAAGGAAGAGGCCGTCCACTTCTCAAAGAATTGGCCAGAAAAAACCTTATGAATAGCAAAGAAACACTGTTTGGGACATTACCACACAACTTTATGAATAGTCCGGTTAGGTTA
>NW_006921884.1:2024667-2049509 GCF_000298275.1 Orycteropus afer afer | reverse complement strand
GAGAATGGCCAAACTTCGTCTCACCTATTTTGGTCATGTTGTAAGAAGGGACCATTCCCTGGAGAAGGATGTCATTCTTGGTAGGGTGGAGGGTCGACAAAAGAGGGGGAGACCTTCAATGAGATGGATTGACATGGTGGCTATGATGATGGGCTCAAGTATAGCAGGGATCATGGAGCTGGCACGGAATCAGGCAGTGTTTCGTTCTGCTGTGCATGGGGTCGCTATGAGTTGGAAACGACTCGACGGCACCTAACAACAACACTCTCAGTTCAAGAGCAAGTTTCAGAGTCTCTTCTGACATCCATTTTGGCCTTTTCTTGCTTTCCTGTGTTTTTAATGACCTTTCGCTGTCTTCATGGATGATGTTCTTGATGTCATCCCACACTTCATCTGGTTTTTGGTCACTGGTGTTCAATGCATCAAATTTATTTTTTAGATGGTCTCTAAATTCAAGAGGAATATTATCAAGGAAATATTTTGGCTCTCATGGGCTTGTTTTAATTGTCTTTAACTTTAAGTTAATGTCCATATGAGCAGTTGATGGTCTGTTCCACAATCAGTTCCCGGCCTTGTTTTGGCTGAAGATATTAGCTTTTCCATTGCCTCTTGCCACAGTTTAGTCGATCTGACTCCTGTGTACTCCATCTAGTGAAGTCCACATGTATAGCCGTCGTTTGTATTGCTGAAAATAGGTATTTGCAATGAATAAGTCTTGCAAAATTCTATTGTGAGATCTCTAGCATATTTCTGTAACCAACGCCAAATTTTCCAACTACTGGAAATTCTTCTTTGTTTCCAACTTTTGCATTCCAGTCAGCAGTAATAATTAATACATCTTGATTGCATGTTCAGTCAATTTCAGACTGCAGATGTTGGTAGAAATCTTCAATTTCCTCATCTTTGGCTTTGGTGGTTGGTGTATAGATTTGAATAGTAGTAGTATTAACTGGTCTTCCTTGAAGGTATATAGATATTATCCTATCACTGACAGCATTGTACTTCAGGGCAGATCTTGAAATATCCTTTGTGAATGCCATCCCATTCTTCTTCAATTTGTTATTCCCAGCATAGTAGATCATATGGTTGTCTGGTTCAAAATGGCCAAAACCAGTCCATTTCAGCTCACTAATTAATGCCTAGGATATCAATCTTTATGTGTTCCATTTCATTTTGACAACTTCCAATTTTCCTAGATTCATACTTGGTACATTCCATGTTCCTATTACTAATGGATGTTTGCAGTTGTTTCTCTTCAATTTGAGTCACTCCACGTCAGTAAACACAAGTCCTGAAAGCTTTGCTTTATCCATATCGTTAAGGTTGGTTCTACTCTGATGAGGCAGCTCTTTCCTCATCGTATTTGTAGCGCCTTCCAACCTAAGAGGCTCAGCTTCTGGTACTGTATCAGACTGTTTCCAGGCTATTCATAAAGTTGTCCAGTAATGTATCAGTGTTTCTCTGCTATTCATAAGGTTTTCCCTGGGCAATTCTTTAAATGGATGGCCTCTTCCTTCTTCCAAGTCTGTCTCAGCCTCTAAGCTGTGTTAAAACCTGTGCACCATGTGAAACCTTGCTCACGTTCAAAACACCGGTGGCACAGCCTCTAGCCTCACAGTCCCAACGGGGGGGGGGGAGTATATTTAAATTACATTACCGGTCTAAGTGCCTCTCCACAGTTAAGTACTTTAGACAAAGAGTTCTGAAGACAAAGCATTTGAGTTCCCAGGTTACCAGTGTGGCTAGATCCAGAGTAAGCCAAAGCACGCTTCCATATGACCCTCAAATGAGTTTGTGCCTAGTTTTCTGTTATTCTAATGGGAAATGTCCTTTTATAGACCTCTAGTTTTCCTGTTGCCATTAAATCGATTGCAATTCATGGCAACCCTATGTGTGTCAGAGTAGAACTGTGCTCCATAGAGCTTTCAAGAGCTGTTTTTTCAGAAGTAGATCACCAGGCCTTTCTCCAAGGCCCCTCTGGGTGGACCTGAACCTCTAGTCTAGGCTTCTCATGTCTTTAGCATGACTTGGAAGACCTGTCACCATCTAGCTCCATTTTCCCATACAAATTCATCTCCTGTCTCCAATTCCACACACATACACTCAGAGGCACCTGTGCATGTATAGCAGTGAACTCTTCAACAACCATCAAGTACTCCATGGACTGTCTTTCACATCTCATTGCCTTCACTCATTCCACTAATTTTATGCCTAAAATTCTGTTTAACTCCTTCATCAACTGAAGTCTTACTCATTTGTCAAAACCCTATTTAAATGTTCCAACCTCGAGAGGAGGGAAGATCTTCTCAGAATGAGTTATTCTATTGTTCTCATGGTATTTTGTTTAATGTCTTAAAAGCATGTACCAAACTCATTATTCAAGCTGCTTGTACTGATAAATGAATAATATTGGCCTTGAATTTTCTCTGTAAGCCAGTTCCACTTAAAGCACCCTTTAACATATTAGATGCCAGCAGCACAAGAATCTTTTTCATTTAATGTAGAGGAGGTGGGCTTTAATTTTTAAATTTTTTATTACACAGTAACAATGAATGTTTTTGGCTTTACCTTAAGCATTCATTATGGTCATTCCCAAGAATTAAATCTAAGTCACCATTCAGCTTCATCGAGGCAGTATATGGGGCTTTCATTGTTACTGGCCTTTCACTTTCTTTCTTCTACATACAGGGTTAAAAATAAATTCATTCTACGTCATACGAATGCTTTCAAATTATGTATGTTTTTCCTACTCAGTTTTGTTATTTAACAAAGGCTGACACCCTGGAGGTTTATGGAATCCAAATCTGTGGTTGCTATGCTCACTGTTTCGTCAGATATCTTCTCTCTCCTGTTCCTACAAAATCATGTTTGGTAGGTTTTTTTTTTTTTTTTTTTTTTTAATCCTCTATACACTGAGCTCTGGTAGTATAGCGCCTAAGGCATTTGACTGCTCACCAGAAGGCTGGCGGTTCAAACCCACAAGCCACTCCTCAGAAGGAAGGTTGGGCAATTTACTTCTGCAGTGATACTGCCTCAGAAACCCAAGGAGGGGTCGCGATGAGTCAGCTCCAGCTCCACGGCACATAACAACAACAACAACATACATTTCAACGAGCAATTTGGAACATGATTCTAATCGACTGAAAATATGTGTGTTGAATGATCTGGTATTATAATAACAACATTAATATTATTTACAGCACCTCATCTCATTATGTATACATTTTAACAAGAGCAACATTTAAAAACTATTCTTATCAATAATTACTGGGAGAAATTCATTAGAGCTTTTTTCAGGTCATATCTAGAGAGACGTATTTTCAATTTCAAGCTTCCTGAAGAATTAAATAAAACATTCAAAATGCTATTTTCCTAGACTTACAAAGTTATTAATTCATTGGTCCTTTTCTGCAGAAAAATGACAGAGGAAGCAGTTGCCTTAGGCAAAGAGCTAGCCTGTTTTCACTCGAGTTTTACTCCTTTCTGGGGCATGTAGAAGTGTCATGTGACCATTCCAACATCAGATGCCAAGATCTCAATTGTTAAGGGGTTAAGTTGCCCAGATTCTTAAACCATTCAGTACTCTGCAATTTTTTTTCTAATTGTGTTTTAAGTGACAGTTTACACAGCAAATTAAGTTGCCCTTTAACAATTTTTATACAAATTGTTTAGTGCCATTGGTAACAATTTTTACATTGTGTCAGTATTCTCAATATTTCCATTCCGTTTGTGTTTCTCTATTGATCTAGTTTCCTTCCTTGCTTTCTCATCTTTGCTCTTAGGTAAAATGTTGACCAGTTGTCTCATATAGTTCAATGTTTAAGGGAGGACATTACTCATGGGTGTTAGTGTTTATTTTATAAGCTAATGTATCCTTTGGCTGCAAAGTGACCTAGAGAAATTCCATGTTGAAAGGTTATCTGAGAGCAATATTCTCCAGGGTTCTTCAAGTCTCCACTGGTCTAGGAGGTATGGCCTTTTTTTTTTTTTGAATTTGAGTTTTATTCTATAATCTTCTTTCATTCTACCTAGGACTTTCTATTGTGCCCCTGATTATAATGGGCAGCAGTGGTAACCACCTACCATCTAGTTCTTCTTCCTCTTTTTTAATTAAATGAATTTTTATTGAGGACCATCTTAGTCACTGCCCTAACAACTATCAAAAGCAGATGACTTTTAAGAACAGAAGTTTATTTTCTCCCAGTTCTGGAAACTAAAATTCCAAATCAGGGTCCCAGCTGTGTTGACTGCTTCCTTTTAGTCAGTCTTAGATGTTCCTTTGTATCTTGGTGGTCCTCACATGCCATCTGTCTTCCCCTATATGCGTGTATGTATGCCTGTTTTCTTTCCCCCCAAACAAAAGTTCTCATATTTATTACTGAACCAACTTATTAATGCATTAAGGGTAAAGGTAACAGAACAAATCAGAATTTTCCTAATACTTTGTGTACTATGTTATGCCAATTAACTATGTTGTCCCCTGAGACTATGGTCCCAAGCCTTTTAACCTGTAAATCAATCTCGTGAGTTGTCTGGATATGTCTAGGAAGCCTCCGTAACTGGGCCCTCTATTGAAATTCTTTATGTTGGTGGTCCTTCCCAGAAAAGAAGTTTGCATAAATGTATGTCAGCCTTCAACTTTTACATGTTTTTTCCTCTCATATCTATATACAAAAAATCCTGAGAAAACCAGAGCTTGTGTAAGATGGAAACCTGTCAGAGAAGGAAAACCAAATGCTTTCCACTGAAAGGAGAGCTAGGAAAGTGGTAACACTGCAGCCTGTCAGAGGTGGAAAACTTGTGAGACCTGGAAAAACAGGGAAGTCCCACTGAGTTCAGCTCTCACAGGTTTCTTTCTAATTGGTGTGTGATGTGGGAGAGAGAAGAAAGGGTTAGCAAATAACTCCTTTGGGAACAGTTTTTTCAAGACAGAGTTAGCAACATTAAAAATAAAAGAAAAACAACTTGGGAAGGTCTGAAAGCAGGGGAGCAGCGAGAGAGCAGAAGAAGCAAGGTCAGTGGGTGCTGCCTACCTGGAGACCTGTTGGCTAGAAGGGCAGGTGCTGGCTACTGGCTACCGGGAAGCCCAGGCAGCCAGAATCTGACTGCTGGGGAAGGGAGGAGGGAAGGAAGGAAAAGCCCTGGCCAAATTGTCAGCTCAGTCAGTCCTCTTTATTCCAAAGAGAGAGAGAGAGAGACAGAGTTATCACATGGGGCTTCACAGGATGTGGGCTGAGAGAAATTCACAGCTCATTAGAGGCCAGCAATCACCATAAAACGAAGACTAAGATGTAAGCAATTGGCTATCAGCCTGAGCTATAATTTCACTCTATATTGGAGCCTCAGGCAGAAGATGGGAGGAAACAGGCCTGAACAATGTGTCCAGAAGTGCTATCACTCAGCAAGAGGCTATTAAGCTCTATATAAATGAAAATATCAGGCTCAATGGTAAAGGTCTGGAAGAATTACCTCTGTATTTTTAAACTAATAGATGCTACAATTATCAAGCAAGTACTTTACACCAAGCACAGTGCTAAACATTTTTAAGTTGCTGCTGAGGTGATTCTGTCTCATGGTAACCCCCCGTGTGCAGAATAGAACTGTATCATTAGGTTTCCAAGACCATTTGGAAGGAGATCACCAGGTCAGTCTTCCCAGGCCCTTCTGAGTGGGTTCAAATTGCCAACCTTTTGGCAAGCAGTAGAGTGTTAGACTGTCTGTGCCACTCAGAAACTCTAATTGCTTTTAAGATTTTATTTCATTTAATACTGAGCCCTATGAGGTAGGTATACTAAACTCATTTTATGGATTAAAACAGCGTCATCACCATCATTTCACAAATGAAAAAATAGGTTCAGAGTAATTGAATTCTACACCAGTCACCCAGGATAGGGTTTGAAATCTATCTTCTGGCTCCAATTCCAATGCTCTTTCTGTCAAGGTACAGCATGTCTTCTTCATTAATAGAGTGGGAGAGTTTTCCACTGATTTTTTCTGAAATGGTGAGAGTAAGCATGACCTGTGGGACATATATTGTTTTCTTTTTAAGTATTATTTCTTAAACACGTTTTGTTAAACCTCCCAATAAATATTTGTTGTTGTTGTTGTTTGCCGTCGAGTTGGCCCCGACTCATAGCGACCCCTCTTTGGGTTTCCGAGGCAGTATCACTACGGAAGTAGGATTGCCCAACCTTCCTTCCGAGGAGTGGCTGGTGGGTTTGAACCGCTAGCCGTCTGGTTAGCAGGCAAGTGTCTTAGCCACTATGCTACCAGAGCTCCCCAATAAATATTGGGGACTTAAAAAAAAAAAAAAACAACTCACTTCTGTCAAGTTGATTCCAACTCATAGAGACCTTATAGGACAGAGTAGAACTGCCCCAAAGGGTTTTCAAGGCTGTAATATTTCCAGAAGTTGACTGCCACATCTTTCTATGATACAAAGAATAATACTAAGAATTTATTTTGTGAAGTGGCTCGTGGTTTTGAACCACTTACCTTCTGGTTAGCAGTCAAGCACTTAACCACTGCATCACCAGGGCTCCTGTTAGGAACTTCAGAAGGAGAAACCTCTCTCTGTATTTAAGAAGTATATTATATAAACACTCATACTTCAACTTGGTTCTCTGGATGGCATAAACAGTTAAGTGTTTGACTACTAGCCAAAAGGCTGGCAGTTCAAATTCACCCAAAGGTGTCTTGGAAGTAAGGCCTGGTGATCTTTTTCCAAAAGCTCACAAACCTGAAAACTTTGTGGAGCACTTTTACTCTGTATATATGGAGTCATCATGAGTTGGAATTGACTGGACAGCAACTAGCAATAACAACAACACACTTCAATTATGCTGCTTATCAAAATGCTCTTTCAAAACAGAACGAAAGAGACGCATTCATTTAAAAACAAGCAATTTATAGATGTGATGTTTTGTTTGGTCTAAGGTTAAGGTCCATTTGTTTTGAAAAGAACTGGCTTTATACAATTCAACAGCACTTTAAAACATCATTGGACTACCTCATCTTCATACTTCATCAACCTTCCAGGATGTCTTCCACTGAAATGTAGAACCTGTGCAGATTTTATGTATTAAACATAATTCCAAAACCTGGAGGGAGAGACATTCACAATGGCAAAGAAAAATATGTTCTTGCTTCTTGCTCCATGAGAATAGAAACTCTATAATGTTACGAAATAGCACGTGTTTGCCAAATGACCTTAAGTCAGTCTTCACAAAATATAAAGAAAAAACAAACAGAAAACCTTAATTCATGCCAAGCAATCTTGTAGCCAGTTACCAAAAAAGCATACTACAATAAAAACTTGCTGATTTTCTGTCCACAATGCTCCCCACTCCCTCTGTGAAATATTCTGGTTGAATGATAGCCTGAACATTCCGTACTTGAGGCTACTTTCTGATACCCCAAACATATGGGCTTTCATCAGCTGAGCTAGTGCATACTAAGAATCAGTTCTGTTTCTTCCCAAATCTGTTTATGCCATCTGGGCTTGTAAAAATTATATAATTTAACATTACATAAACTGAAGAAATATGAGGATGAAAAGAAAGTTTTCAACAGAAATTTAGTTGAATGATTTGGAAAAACTCAATAAAGGTAAGGTGCTAAAACAAATTGTTATCAAATGAAATGTAAAGCAGAAAGTAAATGAAAAAGTAGAAAATTCTCAATGAGATAGACTGACATTGTGGCTTTAACAATGGGCTCAAACATACCTACTATTTTGAGTATGGTACAGGAACAGGCAATGTTTTGCTCTGTTATGCATAAGTTTCCTATGAGTTGGAGCCTATTCAACAGCACCTAACAACAACAGAATATCTTACCATCTTAAATATTGGGGAAGGAGGATAAAAATTTAAAAAGATTCTGCCCTCAGATTAGTTCACAGCTAGTTAAATTCTCACTCCACTTTAAGGAACTGAAACTGGAAATTACAGAGTCTACATCATACATGTGGTTTATACAAAGTTAGGCATAACTCTCTTCAGCTGTTCACATTCACAGAAAAGTCCTTGGTCCTTCCTCAAATATTTAATGAATGAACATACACCTAAGTTTCTGAGGCAGTATCTCCATGAAAGTAGATCGCCCAATCTTCCTTCCAAACAGTGGCTGGTGGGTTTGAACTGCCAGCCTTCTGGTTAGCAGTCAAATGTCTTAGGCACTATGCCACCAAAGCTCCTAAATAAAAATATACTATATAATAAAGTGGGAGCTCTGGTAGTGTAGTGCCTAAGACACTTGGCTGCTAACCGGAAGGTTGGCGGTTCAAATCCACCAGCCACTCCTCGGAAGGAAGATGGGGCAATTTACTTCCATAGTGATACTGCCTTGGAAACCAAGGAGCGGTCGCTATGAGTTGGGTCCGGCTTGATGGCACATAACAACAACAAAAACATATAATAAAGCATGTATAATTTTTTATGATCCCTTTTTTAATGACTTTTGATCTAACAATAAACTACTTGACCAATTACATTAAGATAAAAGTCACCAACTACATTAAAATAATTTCTACTGCAATTCTCATTGTGTAAAACTTTTTAGCACTATCATAGTTTGCATCCCAAAGGTCCAAATACCCTCATATAGACATCTAATCTACCCTATTCATTATTTGACAAAATAATTTTTCAATATTTTATCACTAAATAATGGCCAGACTTTTATTTCACTTAACCTGTTTATTATAACTTCCCAGGAAAACTAAAAATATCGTAGCTAGAAAGAAGGAAAATGCATTAACAATGTTCTTACAAAAACTGGACATGCTGCTGAGTCTGCAGTGAATGGTTCATCTGGCCCGCAGGCTGCCAGCATGAGTTCCATAGGCAGGAGCCTTTCTAGGAAGTATAGGCTTTTCTTCTATAGCAGTTTTCACAACACAAATTGTGCATCATGAGATTAAACAACAAGCGAACACAATTGGCATTATGAGGAAAGGCACAGTGTCACAGTCACAAGCCCATACCAAGCACACAGGACAAAGTAACTATACTTTTTGTCTTCAATGCTTATGTTTTACCATCTCATTTCAATTTGTTTGCCATAACAATGGCACAAATTTAATTCAGTTTGATCTTCAATGCACCCAGTTTTATGACGGTAACTTAGATCTAGTTCCCTAGACAGACAGGGCCTTCAGAATATCAATTCCCACTCACTACCTTATAGTGTAGAGAGCTCTGGTGGCGTAGTGCCTAAGGCACTTGACTGTTAACCAAAAGGTTGGCAGTTCAAATCCACCAGCCACTCCTCGGAAGGAAGATTGGGCAATCTACTTCCATAGTGATACTGCCTCGGAAACCCAAGGAGGGGTCGCTATGAGTCAGAGATGACTTGATGGCACATAACAACAATAACAACAACACCTTATAGTGTATAATGTACTTCTACATTTATTATTTCAATGGAACCACAGAAAACTCTAGGAGGTAGGTGTAGGCATGGCATGTATAGCTATCTACATTTTACATATAGGGTAGAGCTGAGCCTTATTGGCTATGAAGTAATTTGCCCAAAGTTTTACAACAGGTTGGTGGTGCAGCCAGATTTAGAATCTCAGCCTTGAAACCCTATTTTCATTTATATGACTAGACTTCCTTCTCAAATTCATCAAATCATGCCACATTCTAACCACTTTAACTTCAGTTAAAGTACAGAACTCTTACATATATTCAAGGCTTATTTAATAGTAAACAACCAATACGTACTGAAGGTTCACAATGGGACAGATACTGTGCTAATAAGCACTTACCACTGTATGACAGCATTTGATCCTCATTACAGCCCTCTGAAGGGTCACACATCTAAGTAGGAGACTCAGGATTTGAACCCATGCAGTCTGAGTCCAATGGCCAAGTTCTTCATTGCTACACAATAATCCTCCCCCAAAAAATAAAAACAAAAAGCCACCAAACTCATTGCTATCGAGCCAATTCTGACTCATAGCGACTTACCCTTGTGTTTCTGAGGCAGCATCACTACAGAAGTAATTGCCCAACCTTCCTTCTGAGGAGTGGCTGGTGGGTTTGAACCACCAGCCTCCTGGTTAGCAGTCAAATGCCTCAGGCACTACACCACCAGAGCTCCCTATACTACACTATACTGCTGGCCAAAAACCAAACTCACTGCCATCAAGTCAATTCCAATTCATAGCAACCTCCACTGAGTTTCCAATGGCTGTAAATCTCTATGAAAGCAGACTTCCTTATCCTTCTTCTGCAGAGTGGCTGGTAGGTTCAAGCCACTGACTTTTTGGTTAGCAGCCAAATGCTTTAACCACTACACCAACAGAACTCATATACTGCTGGCCAACTAGTCTATAAATTCACTGAGGAAAGAAATTGTTCTTGTATTTTTCTCTTCACATGTTTACATTTAGTGCAATTGGCTAAAATGAAGACTCTGATTCAGGGGGGCTAAGGTTGGACCTGACACTCTGTGTTTCAAGAAACAAAGCTCTCAAGTGATGCTGACACTGGTCCTGGGACCATGCCTTGAGTAGGAAGGCTCTAAAACTTTGTTATGGATTTAATTTTGTCCCCCTTGCCTCCCAAAGATATGTTGAACTCCTAAGCTCTATATATGAACATGAGTTTGTTTGGGGAAATAGGTCTTCCTCTGAAGATATTATCAGTTAAATTAACTAGGTCATATTTGAGTAGGTGGGTCCTAATCCTTTCTGAGTGACATGAAAGTGAAAAATATGGAGACAGAGTCACACAAGCGGAAGATGTCATGCCAAGCTACCTCTCTAAGCAACAAAGGAATGCCAAGGATTGCCAGTAACCACTAGAAGCTAGGAGAGAGACATGAAACAATTCCTTTCTCAGAGCTCTCAGAAGGAATTAACATACAGATACCCATATTTGGATTCTGAGCTTTCAGAACTGCGAGACAATAAATTTCTGTTGTTAAAAGCCACCCAACTCGTGACATTTTGCTATGGCAGCCCTAGGAAAGTAAGACAAAGACATACTACTTTTCTGCTGGAATCTTGTCATAAGTGAATGATTTTCTTGTTATACATGCATTTCCATGGAGTTCAGAGCTTTCATATGAATTGGTATTTTATCAGCTTTATCTCAGAATGGGCCAATAGCCCCTTGATATCACTGATGACAGGAAATAAGATGGCCTCCAGAACTTGAAGATGAACAGGAAACAGAATGAAGAATCTGCTTTTATCATCAAATAGAAACCAAATAAATTAATTTTGCTTGTGAGTTGTATAAATTGTTCAGGATTAAAAATTTAGAAACTTTGATACTCTCTTTATTTTTGACAGGAAATGCTCTTTTGATAGAAAGCTTTGATATTTTCTACAGTAATTTCCTATCTATCTCTGTGAGGTATTGTACCAGAAACATGAGCTTTTTGGTATGAAAAAGAACAGAAGCTAACATCTCAGTTACAACCAGCTTCTACTTGAGTGACCTTTGGGAAAAGATGTTCAAAGAAGTGGTCACATTGCTACCAATAAAACTGGACTAAGGTTACCTACTTACTTCATCTCATCTACTTTGGTCATGTTGTCATAAGGGACCATTCCCTGGAGAAGGATATCATGCTTGGTAAAATGGAGTGTCAGCAAAAATGCGAAGGCCCTCAGTAAGATGGATTGACATGATGCCTGCAATAATGGGCTACTGCAAGGACTGTTAGGCTGGAGCAGAACCAGGCAGTGTTTTGTTCTGTTAATACTAAAGTCGCTATGAGTTGGAGCCAACTCAACGGCACCTAACAATAACAACAAAGTTATCTAAGGAATCTTGGTGGCACAGTGGTTAAAACACTCAGTTACGAAGCGCAAGATTGGTGGTTCAAACCCAGCAGCAGTTCCATGGAAGAAAGATGTGGCAATCTGCTTCCATACAGATTTACAGCCTTGGAAACCCTACGGAGCAGTTCTACTCTGTCCTATAGGGTTGCTCTGAGTTGGAATCCACTTGATGGCAGTGTTTTTTTTTTGTTATTGTTGTTGTTCTTCTGTTTGTTTTTTAAGAAGGCTACCTAACTCCTCTGGGAGCTCTGGTAGCATAGTGGCTAAGACACTTGCCTGTTAACCAGACGGCTGGCGGTTCAAACCCACCAGCCACTCCTCGGAAGGAAGGTTGGGCAATCCTACTTCCGTAGTGATACTGCCTCGGAAACCCAAGGAGGGGTCACTATGAGTCGGGGCCGACTCGACAGCACATAACAACAACAACAACCTAACTCCTCTAATTTGCCAGGAGAACTTAAAAAAAAAAAACAAAACAAACAATATATCTAACGAACCTAGCACAGTATTTGTCATAGGGTAGGTACTCTATAATTGCTGCTTCTTTTCTGTAATCTTCCCTTCCCCCTTTTGGTTTTGTTGTTGTTAGGTGCCAGTCAAGTCATCTCTGACTCATAGCGACCCTTCCTTGGGTTTCCGAGGCTGTATCTCTGTGGAAGTAGATTGCCCAATCTTCCTTCTGAGGAGTAGCTGATGGGTTTGAACTTAGTATTTTTAAAAAATATTTTCTACAATTCCAGTCTGTCTCAATTGGCAAAAGAAAATGACAACAAAAGTATTTTGGAACATGAGTGAGGAAAACGAATGCCGTAGAAGTTTAGCATGCCCACTAATAAATAAAGGAAACAAAAGAATTTAAAAACATCCAGGCAAACACAATGTCTTTCCTTTTTCTTCTTTTTTTTTTTTTAACCCTGCATTCTATTCAACTGAAAGGGTGCAGTAGCTTAGAAACCATTAACTATTATTAACCTTCAAAGAAAGAAGATTTGGGGGTCAATCATGGTATCTCAAATTACCCAATCATTATCTCCACTGAGTATTTCAGATGACACTACCTAAGACACTGTGTTAATTATACACATGATGATGACAGATGTGCGCCTGAAAACTGATTGCAGATCTAAAGAGAGAGTCAGAAGGGAATGATGAAAGAGATTCATAAAAGAATATTTGGCAATGCCAGGAATTACATGGAAACTGTGCTAAATAATTATTTCCACCACAATGACAGGTTCATAAACTCTTCCATTACAAACGGGGGAAAAAAATAAGGTATTTCATGATCTTTTGTCTCAAAGAAACATTCTAAAATAGTTTGATTTCACTGTTACTGAAATCAAAGTATGATTTCACTGTTACTGAAATACCTCCTAAAAGAAGACTGAAACATCTTATGAGGGTTCAAGCCAACTCAATGTGTTGTTATTATTATAGCTGTATTGTTCACCATAGTAACCACACTCCAGGGCTTGAAGTCATGCTAGTTTGGAGAAGAAAGCATCTTTGTTTTGGAAAACAAAGTTACCGAACCACACACACACACACACACACACACACACACACACACACACACAAATATTTCAAAGGCTTTGGAGCCTCACTTCCCTCCACAACTTTCTTTACCTCAAGTTTATAATTATCTAAACCTCAATAGAGCAGTTCTGGTGGCACAATGGTTAAGACATTTGGCTGCTAAGCAAAGGCTGGCAGTTCAAAATCATCAGTTGCTCTGGGAGGAAGATGAGGCAGTTTACTTCTGTAAAGATTTACAGCCTTGGAAACCCTAGGGGCAGCTCCACTCTATCCTATAGGGTCACTGTAAGTCAGAATTAACTCTATGGCAATGTTTTTTTTTTTTTTTTTAATTTAATCCTCAATACCTTAAACTCTCCCATGCTGTGGCCTGTTCAATGGGGACTCGGAAGACATGAGTATTCTCAGAATGGCCTTGTAAAAATGCTGATAAAATACTAAACATGGAATGCTAAGAAAGTAACAAAGTCATATCCACCAGGTGTCCTTGAATGGTCTCCATTTCACCAGAACCGAGACTTAAAAGTACATATTCTTTGGTGTCAGCACTCCCTTGCAGCCCTGTATTTAGATCTGCAAAATGAAACACCAACAGGAACACCTGAGAAATAAAACCTAGCCCTGTCATCACACTCACTGCTGGCAAAGACCAACTGAATAGCCACGTGTCAGATTCTAAATATTTCACCTTAACTTACAAAGCTTTGCAAATACAACTTGGAAAATGAGTCATGATCTTGGGAAAGAAGGCTAGCTAGTATGAATCATCCTAGAACTTCTATAAAATTAAATTACAGAGAATTTAATGAAATATTGCCTAGTGTTAAGAATTAAGAAATACAATGAAATTTAAACTCCAAGACTAAAAGAATGCTGGGCTACCTTCTTCCACCCTAAGACTAGAACACACATTTGTAGTTTGTTTTCAAAAGTATAATTGAACAGCTGATTTCCTGAATTTGCATCTGTAAAGGAAAGGAGTTAGAATGAAGTGGTATTTCCTCTCCTTGACTAGGTAGATCATTTTGCAGGTGGACACGTTAAGAATCTGAACAATAAAGAAGTCTCCCATCCACTTTCAGTACAGGTACTGCAAAAGTTTTGAAAATCATTAGGTAAACAAATATAATGCTGGTTATAGTCTAGTGCACTTATTTTATTTACTAGTGCTCCAAGGAGGGGTCGCTATGAGTCGGATCTGACTCAATGGCAAATAACAACAACACAATAATCATTTTTTTATTCTCAACAAATTATTTTAAGCTCGTCATGGTATTTCCTGTATTAGAATCGAAAAGGACATACTAAATGACAAAAAACATTTTTAAACTAAAGCAGTAGCACTTTCATGGATTCCTATGAAACATAAACAGGAAAAGAATAGAAAGAGTTTACAGAGCATATTAAATTTCTCACCAGCACACTGATTTCCTTCCAACCCTTGAGCACATGCCAGTACCCCCTTCACATACACAGCAAAGTCTTTCACAAAAAAGTCACCTTCCCCTGGGTAGTATATTCATGAGTTACTTTGTACTTGTTCCTGCCTGCCAAACACAGTGTCACTACTGCTGAACTCAGCCATGTAGACATGTTTGGTGGACTTGTCACAGCTCCACTGAGTTCTGGAGACCACCAGGTAGCAGGAGAAGCCTCCACAATGACTGGGAGATGCCTACCTTACACGTTTATTTCCTCTTCAGATATATTCAGTTGGGGAGAACAAGGTGAAAAGGTAGTAATTTCTTCTATGAGCTTAAATTCTAAGAAATCAGGCATTGCATATAATAAACATCCACTGCTGTACAGTGAATTTCAACTCACAGTGAACTTACAGGACAGAGAAGAAATGGTTTCCAAGGCTGTAAATCTTTATGGAAGCAGACTGCCAAATCTTTCTCCTGCAGACCAGCTGGTGGGTTTGAATCACCCACCTTTTGGCTAACAGCCAAGTGCCACCAAGGCTTCTTATAGACAAGATAAACTGTAACAAACTGCCCCCTTTAGGCGGCACAAACAGTTAAGTGCTCAACTACTAAGGGGAAAAAAACGGTGGTTCAAACTCCTGAGAGGCACCTCAGAAGAAAGGCCTGGTGATCTGCTTCCCAAAGGTCATGACCTTGAAAAGCTGATAAAGCACAATTCTACTCTGCAGCACCGGAGGTCACCACGAGTCAGAACAGACTCAATGGCAACTTGTTCGGTTGTAATATATTTTATGTTTTAAAAATGCTATGTTTATGGTTTGTGTGAAGGGAAAATTGTATTCTACAATCCCCTCTTTAATTTACTAACAGGGATCTTCATCCTATTACATGCAAACATTCGGGAAAGCCTTATTAATATTATGCAAGACAGACAAAGATCTACTTTTATAGACTATATTAAGTTAAGCTGTAACTAAGCAGTGACAATCTGGAAGCATAATTTGCCGGTAATATTTGCCAAAGTGTAGAAACAAACCACATCATTTGGATAGAAAATAGGCACATGAATTCACTTAAGCTGTGAAATTATATATTTTGTTAAAAAGGTAGACTGCAAAGACAATGTTGATAAAATATACTGGAATACACTCTTGGCTCAAAACAGCATAAGCTTTGGCACTCCAGAGCCACCATACTCTGAATAAGCCAGTTTCTGTCTCTCCTGGCAACAGCCAACAACACTTCATTGTTAATGATGCAGGGCACATTAGCTCTGTAAGGAGACCCACAGCATGTGCTGACTTGGCTTTTTCCTGAAATCTCTCTGAAAGAAGAGCTGCTTTCACTGTCTTCAGCAGCATAGTAACATCAACTAAGAAATACTCCTTCTCCCTCTGTGGATTGTCATTTCAATTGCAAACACATCTCGCAAGACCACAATTGAATTCTGTGTCCCTGCACAAGTTAGCCCATAACCACACTGTGCTGCAGATAATGACTGAGCAGTAATGTGAATCCATGCTATCGCACAAAAGGTATCATTTCATGGGCACCCTTCTGGCGGTTTGGATGGACATTCTTTTTACACATTTAGTGTACTGCTGTATCACTTAGCACTGGCATCACTTCAGATGTGGTAACTTTGCTTCTCCCAAATGCATGCTACCTTCTTGAAGATGGAGACCATATTTAAGTTGCTTGCTCTGGGGAACATATTACTGTATACACGGCAAGCCCAGAATATATGTAAAATTGATTTCTCTTTGCAAAATAATTGTCATGTTTAAATAAATGAGACCTAAAAAATTCCAAAAGAAGATACACTCTGTCCAAGTTTTCCATTCAGACGCTTTAAATTTCTAACACCCACACTGGGGGTATGGGAGCAACAAACATTGATATATAAGCCTTTGCAACACAAAAAAGATAAACTGCTTTTTATGAGTGACTCAAATATTCAGGGAGAAGTCATTTTCAGGTATTTTGTTAACATATCAAGTTATGGCTTACCTAATTTATTTCATGCAATGTTGTTGTTGTGTGTCTTTAGTCAATTCCAACTCACAGTGACCCTGTAAGACAGAACACAGTTGCCCCGTAGAGTTTCCTAGGCTGTAATCTTTATAGCAAAGAAGAATGCAGCGTCAGGATTAGAGAAGACTCATTAACCATCTGCGACATTAACCATTAACAACCCTCGATATGCAGATGACACAATCTTGCTTGCTGAAAGTGAAGAGGACTTAAAGCACTTACTCATGAAGATTAAAGAGCCTTTGTATGGATTATACCTCCACATAAAGAAAACAGACATCTTCACAACTGGACCAATAAGCAATGTCATGATAAATGGAGAGAAGACTGAAGTTGTCAGGGATTTAATTTTACCTGGATTCACAATCAACGTCCATGGAAGCAGCAGTTGAGAAATCAGACAATGTATCGCACTGGGCAAATCTGTGCAAAAAACCTCTTTTTAAGTGGTAAAAAAGAAAAATGTCATTTTGAAGACTAAGGTGCACCTGACCCAAGCCATGGTATTTTGAATCACCTCACGTCCATGTGAAAGTTGGACAATGAATAAGGAAGACTGAAGAGGGATTGATGCATTTGAATTGTGGTGTTTATGAAGAATACAAAAAAATACCAAGGACTGCTAGAGGAATGAACAAATCTATCTTAGAAGTACAGGTGGAATGCTCCCTAGAAACGAGAGCATCCAGACTTCAACTCACATACTTTGGTTGTGTTATCAGAAGTGATCAGTCCCTGGAGAAGGATATCATGTTTGGTAAAGTAGAGGGTCAATGAAAAAGAAGACGATCCTCAATGAGATGGACTGACATCATGGCTGCAATGATGGGCTCAAGCATAGCCAAGATTGTGAGGACGGTGCAGGACCAGCAGTGTTTCATTCTGTTGTACACAGGGCTGCTATGAGCCAGAACTGACTGGGCAGTACCTAACAACAATAACAACAATCTTTATGGGAGCAAATCGCCAAGTCTTTTCCCCCATGGAGCCACTTAGGGGTACGAATGGCCAACCTTTCAGTTAGTAGTGGAATGCTTAACCATCGCCACCAGGGCTCATTATTTCACAAAGTAGTTCCTACCATAAGAATGTTTCAAAATAATCTGAACACAAAAGTGACACTCAAAAAAGAATGCTTTCAAAATGTATAACTTTCATTTCCTGAATTTTAACACTATATCACAAATACTCACTGAATTCTAACTTCCAAGTGAACCCCTTTAATTTTGAAATGATTAGAAACTGGACAATGTTTTGGGTCACATCATTTGCCTTTAAAGGCACAATTGACCCTCATACCCTTTTCCTGCTCTGAACTGTGTTCTTTTCATCTCACTCTGTCACATCCCTTGTTTACACAAGATGACTCATGAACTGAAATGCATACAACCTACTATTAGTTGAACATTTTATTTTTACACATTATAATTAGCCAACACTTAATGATTGTTATTAGTACAGTTGGTTATCAAACCCACAACACCTTATTCACAGTCCCTTATCAGAGAGAAGTACATGCATTTGAGGCTTAATCCAGAAATGTTTCACATAACTTTTTTCCACCCCATGAGGCAGCACTCTCACAAACTTTAAAAATATTGCCTTGGCTTATCAATATATGAATGCATTACATCTTGCTAGGCCACCCCTTTGAAAGCAAATAGGAAGCCTGCTTTTGCCATACTGATAGACTCACTTACTACATATTACTTGAAATTGAAAATACCATCCCTGGTATTAAAAACTCTTCAAATCTTACTTCTGATTGTTCCTCCAAATGAATCCTTTAGTTATTTAACTAATACTGCTTCACTCACAAGTGGAAATCAGTCCCACTGGTACCCCTGATTCACAGCCCACATTGATTACTCAATTCCTCCCTGTACTTAATAGCACACAATCCAGCATGGGGATCCTGGGAGAACATCTTCTGGCAACTATAGACCAATTAACAGAACCAATCTGAGTGCAGAGGGGGATGGAGGTAGACACCATTCTCCTCAGCAATGGATCATGGAAGAGAAGATGGAAAAGGCAGACAGTCTCAGGTATCCTTTCTTTTATCTAGGTGGAGGCCTGGCATCATAAAACCATGAGAGAGAGAGAGAGAGAGGGAGGGAGGGAGGGAGGGAAGGGGGAGGGGGAGGGGGAGGGATGGGGGAGAGAGTAAAAATACCACCACTCACCCACAGGCAGAGCTGAGCTGGCCGGTTTCATGGGTATATGACCTGCGCAGTCAACAGGAACTGCACTTGGTTCAATATTCTGCTGCTGCTATCTTGAAATTCTTAATAGTTTTTGAACAAGGGGCTCAACATAATTATTTTGCATCAAGCCCTTTAAATGAGGTAGGCAGTTCTGCCTACAGGACGCCTACACTGCTACACAGGTGGTTCATGCCAAGAAAGTGAGGCACATCCCTGTCCAGGGTGTGAGGGTCTGGGAACGGCAACACATGCTACAGAGAGAAGGAACAGAGGGGGTTTCCAAAAAGGAGCAGAAACTTGGAAACCAGTTATCTGGAGTGGTCCCAGCACAGAGAAGATACCTACATAAACATTAAGAGGGACCTCAGTTAAGTTTTTACTGGATATACTGCAAAGTTTGCAGACTCTTACACAGTATTCTTTAATATTTGCTCCACTCACAATGAAGGTCTTTATCACATTTTCTTGGGTCACATCAGGATAAAGCAAAAAAAATTGCTACATAAACTAGGTTTAAATTTTACTTAGGTTAAATAGTTTGTTTTTAACAAAGAACATCAACTTTTCTTTTTCTTTTTTTACCCCCCCCCCACAAGCCATTTGTGATATGTAATTCAACAAAAATGTGAATTTTACTTCATTAGGCTGACATTAAAATGAAGTATTATTTAAAATAATTGTTTTGTTATTGTTGTGAATATATACAGCAAAACATACACAAATTCAACTATTTCAACATGTACAATTTCATGACACTGATTACATTTTTTTTAAATTGTGCTTTGAGTGCAAATCTACAGAGCAGAATTTGTTTTACATTCAACAGTTCCTATACATTTGGTTTCACTCTCCAATTACCATCCCCAATCCTAACCTACTTTCTCCTCCTCTCCCTTCCCAGTAAACTTCCCCCATCCTTGTGCCCTTCTTAGTTATTCATTCCTGTCTGTCCAGATTTTCTTCCATGTGAATGCTGCTCCTCTGGTGCCCCATGGACGACTGCTCCAAAGGATGTATCTCCATAGAGTAGGTGGGTACATTGCCCTGGGGTGGGTGTTCTGCATGTAAGTCTTACTACTATCGGGCTGACAACCAGCCCTTGGAAGTGAGTTTTACCCCAGGCCGGAAGAGTATCCCAGGGCTATAGTCTTGGGGGTCCCACTAGACTCCATCCAACTAGTAATTCTGGTCATTATTGTGTTTTTAGGTGCTCTGGCAGCATAGTGCCTAAGGCACTTGACTGCTAACCAGAAGGCTGGTGGTTCAAACCCACCAGCTACTCCTCAGAAGGAAGGCTGGGCAATCTACACCCCTAGTGATACTGCCTCGGAAACCCAAGGAGGGGTCTCTATGAGTCGGGTCTGACTCAATGGCACATAACAACAATTGTGTTTTTGAATTTTGTTTCATGGTTTTCCTCCCACTCTATCCAGGATCACCAGTTTTGATCACTTTCTGAGTGGTTTGCATTGGTAGCCAGGCACCATGTGGTTCTTCTGGTCTCGAGGTTCCTCTTATCCTAGGGCTGACTGTTTCCACATATCCTTAGTTTTCTCCACTCTTCTTTGCTTCCAACAAAAAGAGACCATTAGCTGCATCTTAGATGACCACTTGAAAGCTTTTTTTTTTTTTTTTCTTCTTCTTTTTTTTTTTTTTATTAGGTTTAAGACACCAGTTGCTACTCACCAAAGCAGGTGGTGGAACAAGATTTTTATGTTTTGTGCCAACTGAGCCCAGTGTCCCCCAATACTGTGGTCCTGAGTCAGCATATCTGGTGGTTCCCTCTTCCAAGGTATCTGGTTCCAAGTCTGTCTTCTGTTGCTTCTGTAATGACTGTGGTTATTTTGTATCACCAGTATCTGTGTAAGATTATCCTCAGCTGAATCTATCATTGGTCTAAACTATATTCCTGTTCACAGACCCTCATCTGTTCTTCTCAGTTGTCTATGTATTTATTTGTAGCCTGGTGTTTGATGTTAGTGGTAATGCAGTATTGTGGATATACTGGTATTAACCCCTCTTGTCTATACCTTATGTGCATAATTCAGTGTCCTCCCTTTCCCCAATGTTTTCATGCTGGTCACAGACTCTTCCCATACCATTCCTCTCCTTACTTGACTCAGCATGTGGCCTCCAACTAGTCCAAAATTTTCCCCTCCTCTTCCCTCCCATCCCCAGTAACCTACAAAGTGAGTTCCCTTCCCTAAGTAAACCCTTCCTTGACTTTTTTACAGTAATGGACTTACTCAGTATTTGTCCTTCTGCAATTGATTTATTTTACTCAGCATAATGTCTTCCAGGTTCATCCATGTTGTGAGATAATTCACATATTCTTCATCATTCTTTAATGTAGCGTAGTATTTCATTATGTGACTGTACCATAATTTGGTTATCCATTCACCTGTTGATGGGCATATAGGTTGTTTCCATCTCTTTGCTATAGCGAATTGTGCTGCAATGAACATGGGTGTGCATATGTCTCTTCATGTCCTGTCTCTAACCTCTTTAGAATATATTCCTAATAATGGAATTGCTGGGACAAATGGTATTTTATTTTCAGTTTTTTAAGGAAATGCCATACCATTTTCCACAATGATTGTATCATTTTACTGTCCCACCAGCAGTGTATTGGGAGCTCTGGTAGCATAGTGGCTAAGACACTTGCCTGCTAACCAGACGGCTGGCGGTTCAAACCCACCAGCCACTCCTCGGAAGGAAGGTTGGGCAATCCTACTTCCGTAGTGATAACTGCCTCGGAAACCCAAGGAGGGGTCGCTATGAGTCGGGGCCGACTCGACGGCACATAACAACATAACAACAACAGCAGTGTATTAGAGTTCTAATCTCTCCACAACCTCGCCAGCATTTGTTATTTTCTGTCCTGTTGAACTTTGCTGTTATTGCTGTGGTGAGATGGTATCTCAATGTTGTTTTGATTTGCAACTCTCTAATGGGAGCTCTGGTAGCATAGTGGCTAAGGCACTTGACTGCTCACCAGATGGCTGGTGGTTCAAACCCATCAGCCACTCCTCTGAAGGAAGGTTGGGCAATCCTACTTCCGTAGTGATACTGCCTCGGAAACCCAAGGAGGGGTCGCTATGAGTCAGGGCTGACTCGATGGCACATAACAACAACAACAACAACAATGGCTAATGATTGTGAGCAATTCCTCATGTGTTTGTTGGCCACCAGCATATCCTTTTTAGTGAAGTATCTGTTCATGTCCCTTGCCCATTTTTGAACTGGAGTGTCTGTCTTTTTGGCATTGAGGTGTTGAAGTTTTCCATAAATTTTGGAGATAAGTCCTTTGTCAGATATGTCATAGGCAAATATTTTCTCCCAATCTATAGGTTCTCTTTTGACCCTTTTGGAGAAGTCTTTCAATGCACATAAGATTTTAATTATTAAAAGGTCCCAGTCACCTAGCTTTTCTTCCAACTCCTGTGCATTCTGGGTTATGCTTGACAGTCTATTTATGCCATAAATTAGGTTCCCTAGAATTGTCCCTCTTTTATCTTTGATGAATTTTATAGTTTTGGGTTTTACATTTATGTCTTTGATCTAACTTGAGTTTGTTTTGGTGTATGGGGTGAGGTATGGGTCTTGTTTCTTTTTTCTGCAAGTGGATACTCAATTTTGCCAGCACCATTTGATTACATTCTTTGAGTTGTACAACCATCCTTAGTCTCCTTTTCTGAGTTGCTCTTCTTTCATTAACATAAACTTGCTATTCCCTAAGATTCCTATGTAATCTTCCATGTTGCTGTTGTTAATTTGAAGTGGGTATTTTTTTTTTTTTTAATGAATGTATTTATTCCTAGAAGAAAATTTACTAGTCTTTTTTCCTACCTCAGACATAATAGCAAGCTGCCATACCCACTCAATAAAATGATTAAAATTGCTGTAGACCCACACTTTTGGTACCTGATATTTCTGCTTATTTGGTCTTTAATGGCCCCTTCTCTGGGGTGGTGAGCACAGCCAGTGGCATAGTTTGGCACTAGTACATTGGAGCAGCTCTTTTCTAAACTGCATTTCTCTTAGTGCACTCTGATTTTTCTAGTGGTTCAATGATAGAAGTCTCAGTCAGTCTGGATCCTCTGATTCAAGCTTTTGTCTTGTGCCTTCTCTGCAATGATAGCCTGGGCTCAGTTGCTCAATCTAGCTTGCTAAGAATGCTCTTATCTGGCTATGCTAACAATGTTCCTCCCATTTTATCTTCAGCCCAGCTGGCAGACTGACCCCAATGCATGGTTTTCATTACACCATTGTTTCATCAAAAACACACTCTCTATCTAGCCCTCTGTGAGTAAAGTCCACACTTCCCCTTCCAATTTTCCCAAACTCATTTCCTACTTTGTTCTAATGTTATTCTCATTTCCCTTTAGTACTGCCATCCATCTTCATTCTTGCCTTCCTCCTTGTTCTGTGTATGTGAGAGAGAGGGGCAGCGAGGAGGGAAGATTAGAAGTAGGGAGGCAGGGGTGGGGAAGTGAGAAGAAACTCTATCAGTCTACTGGTTGTAGCCCAATTTGCATTCTACTTCTTGATGAACTCTGCCTGACTCCTCAGGTTCACACTTCTGTCCTTTAGTTGAATAGCAATACCAGTTAGCTCTTCATCATTCTCTAATTATGTCATGTATTTTAGATTTCCCCACCAAATGGAATGTAAGTGCCTCAAGAGCAAGGACCTCATCTCACCTGCATTCTGAATGAGGAAACATTTGGGAGCTTGTTGTGGGTTGAATTGTGTCCTCTCAAAAGACATGTTGAAGCCTGAACCCTATGGATCTGTCAATGTGACCTTACTTGGAAATAAGGGTGTTGGCAAATATAATCAAGTTAAAATGAGGTTATATTGTTAACATACTACACAAAAATATTGCTCTGTATCCTACTTTGGTGAGTAGCTACTGGGGTCTCAAAAACTTGCCAGCAGCCATCTAGTTACAACAATGGGTCTCTCTCCTCATCCAGAGCAAAGAAAATGAAGAAAACCAAAAGCACATGGAAACAATTAGTCCAAGTGACTAGTAGACTAGGTGATCCTCAGCCTATAGGACCATGAGACCAGAAGAACTAGATGGTGCCTGGCTACCCCTGTCAACCACTCCGAAGGGGACTGGTGCAGGAGATCCTTGATAGAGTGGGAAAACAATGTGGAACAAAACTCAAAATCATTAAAAAAAAAAAAGACCAGGTCTGCTTGTCTGATAGAACCTGGTGGGACCCCTGAGACTACAGCCCCTAGTTACCCTTGAAGTCCGGAAATGAACTCACTCCTGTGGCTTCCAGCCAAACAATAGACAGGCATATGGGATAAACATATACATCAGGTAGACACACTCCTCGAGGTGATCAATATCAATTGTGGGAGAACAGAAGGGCTGTGTATGCACAGGGAGACAGCTCAGGGGGCAGGAGTACATGGGAGAAAAGGACACAGGGAAGAGGTCGCTATGGGGAGGAAGTGGGAAGAGAGATGTTACACTGTGGGTAATTGCAGTCAATGTCAGTAAACAAAATGTGTATGAACTGCTGTATGAATTTGCTCTGTAAACTTTCACCCAAATCACAATAAAAATTTTTTTAAAAAAAGAGCGAGAGAGAGATAAGGACCTTCCTCCAGATCTGACAGAGACAGAAAGCCTTCTCCTAGAGCCAGCACCCTGAATTTGGACAACCTCCTAAAGAGTGAGAACATAGGAGGCGGGGCAAGATGGCGGACTAGGCAGAAGGATTGCACAGACCCTCTTCAACAAAGAAAAGGGAAACCAATTAACACAGACACAGAAGATAATCTTGGACCCCTGAGCCTTGAAGGAAAGGATGCAGA
>NW_006921884.1:2006026-2019171 GCF_000298275.1 Orycteropus afer afer | reverse complement strand
TTAGTGCCTAAGGCACTTGACTGCTAACCAGAAGGCTGGCGGTTCAAACCCACCAGCCACTCCTCGGAAGGAAGATGGGGCAATCTACTTCCGTAGTGACGCTGCCTCGGAAACCCAAGGAGAGGTCGCTATGAGTCGGGTCCGACTCGACGGCACATAACAACAACAACAACAACAAGAAAGGAAATTTGGACACACACACACACAAGAGAAAGATGGCCATGTGAAGGTGGAAGCAGAAATTGGAGTGATGCTGTCACAACCCAAGGAATGCCAAGGATTGCGGGCAACCTTCATGAGCTAGAGGAGGCAAGACGGATTCTTCCCTAGAGTCTTTAGAAGGAGCATGGTCATACCAAGCCCTTGATTTGGGGATTATAGCCTGCAGAATGTGAAAAAAAATTCTGTTTAAGACACCCAGCCTGTGGTATTTTGTGACAGCAGCTCTAGTAAACTAATACAGGGGCTCTTTGTGAGTACATGTTAAGCACTTCTGGGCACCACAGTTTGTTTTAGTAACCTAAATTCATTAAGGAGACTGAATGTTTCCATAATAAGGAAATTATTCTGTAAAAGACTTCCATGAAGAAAGTTTACTTAATCTTACTTTCTCATGTTTCCATATCAATGCCCAAGTTGCTCTAAACATATTTTGCAGAAGCCATTAACCAACACAAAATTGTATGTCATCAAATTAGCCTAAATTTACCATAATGCAAACTGTAAATATAACCACATGAGAAGCTCAATCATTAATAGAGATTAGAAACCACTTCAAAGTGATTTCTACTTCCATGAGTAAAGAAGAAAATTCTGATATTAGGAAGAAATACTATTGATTTTCAAAATAAAAAGGGATAGTTCTCTAGTAACATCACTTTTTTTTTTTTTTATTTAATTGTGATTTGGGTGAAGATTTACAGAGCAAATTCACTTTCCATACAGCAGTACACATATACTTTGTCTCATGACACTGATCACAGTTTACCACAACGCAACAGCTCCCCTCCCACCTCCTCCCCACAGTTACCTCTTCCCAATGTCCACCCCTCCATGGACTCCTACCCCCTGAGCTGTCTCCCTGTGCATAAGCAGCCCTTCTTTCTCCCATGATTGTTCTCTCCAAGGAGTGTACTTACTTGAGGTAAATGTTCAACTCACATGCCTGTCTTTTGTTTACCTGGAAACCACAAGTGTGGGTTCAATTCCAGACCCGAAGGGCAGCTAGGGGCCACAGTCTCAGTGGTTCCACCAGGCTCTATAGGACCAGCAAATCTTGTCCCCGCCCCTTTTTTTCCTCCAAATGATTTTGAGTTTAACAGATTACTTTTAACAATACATTTTTGAGAACATATCTTATTAGCCAAAGCACAGGAGTATTTATATTTTTCAATGCTATCAAAGTTTTCATAAAATATGCCAATAGATTTTATCATGACCTGACTCAGCTTTTTATGAAGACTAAAAATTTGCTTTCTATGCCACTATAATACTTTTAAGAGAAAGTATTCCTTTCTTTTATTAGCAAAAAGCACCTTTAGATTCAAGTTTCTTAGTTGTCCCAGTGACTAAATTTCTAAATCATTCATAAATAAAATGTGTTAAAGGGAAAAGAATAATGCAGTACTTTTCATACTGCAATGGTAGCTTTTCCCAAATATAATTTTGCCTCACAGTCACAGAGCACTAAGTGATCATTTCAGTTGGATGTTACTGAAAGGAAGGGGGAAAGCATTTACAAGTCCAGCAGCATACAATGAACAGCAATGTCTACCTACATTGCCAGCATTACTTCTGAGTAACAGCTCTGGTATCTGTCTTGTGCCAAAAATCCAAAACAGTGTGACAATATAAAAAGCAGAGGGAAAATTAATGTTCTTTTTCAGTGCTTAAATTGAAAATAAAGTATCAATTCTGTACAGTCACTATGAAGATTTTATATAATCTCCACCCAAATAATACTTTCTTGCCCATGGACTTAACAGACTTGGCTACCCTGACCCATTCCATCTTTTTCATTTCCTGCTGAAACCAAATCTGTACCCTCTGCAACTACTTGAATTTCTTCAGGAACGTTTGCTTTCCTATCTGGAATAGAGTTTAGAAGATATTTCCCATAAGCTTTAAGGACACTGTAAAATATATTATAAAAGGGGCCCTGGTGGCCCAGTCATTAATGTGCTTGAATGCTAACTGTAAGTTTGGCAGTTCAAACCCACCAGCTGCTTTACAGGAGAAAGCTGTGGTAGCTTCTGAAAAGATTACAGCCTTGGAAACCCTATGGGGCCATTCTACTCTATCTTATAGGGTCTTTATAATTCTGAATTGACTTGATGGGAATAGATTTTTTTTTTTTTTTTTTTAACATACTACAACTTTGAAATATTATTATCTGAAATGCCTTCCCACATCCTAGGGCACTCCAGTCCTTTAGGACTGATCATCTTTGTGAACCCACATCATATTCTCCAGAATTAACTTTCTAAAATAAAAATCGGATCCTTTTACATTCCTTTAGGCAACACACAAAGTGATGGCTGAAGTCTAAAACCCATGGAAAAGTATTTTTTGCTGTAAATAATTTGCCCTTCCCTAACATTTTAATTTCAAATACTGACACTCTACCACACACATATACTTACAGCTCTTACCCTGGCCAGTCCAAAACCACTGCATTTCCCTCAATACCCTGTCTTTCCTCTTTATACCCATTAAATTAGGCCAGAGTTTCTCAAGTCAGCACTAGCGATATTTGGAGGCAGATAACAAAGATAATTTTTGTTGTGGAAAGCTGTTTTTGTGCATTGTAGAATGTTTAACAGCATTTCCAGCCTTTACCTATTAGGTTCTAGTAGATACACTCTCCCTTCCCAGCTCCCCTGCCCCAATAAAAGCAAAAATGTCTCCAGAAATTTCCAAATGCTCCCTAGAGAGCAAAATAGTCTCCAGCTGAATCATTCAGTCACTGAATCCCTAGACGTCCTCAACGTGCACAAATCCTTTCTGAACCAAGTTCATTTTGAACACAGATTACAGTGTGACATGACCTAAACAGGAACTCTGGTGGCATAGTGCCTAAGGCATTTTACTGCTGTCCAGGAGGCTGGTGGTTCAAACCCACTGCTACTCCCTGGAAGGAAGACTGGGCAATCTACTTCCATAGAGATACCACCTCAGAAACCCAAGGAGGGGTCACTATGAGTTGGGATCAACTCAATGGCAATGAGTTTGTTTTTTCTGGTTTATGATCAAACACCACAGCAACTCTGTTCAAAATTAATCAAGGACAGTCACCTAAAAGAAGCCATCTACTGGTTAAGATCACCAGCTGTTAATTGGTCATACTGTTATGGCTTGTGTTTTGTTATGATGCTTGAAGCTGTGCTTCTAATATTTCAAATACTAGTAGTGTCACCCATGGTGGACAGGTTTCAGTGGAGCTTCCACACTAGAAAAATAGCCTGCCAGTCTAATTCCAAAAATTAGCCAATGAAAACTATTTGGATCCCACTACAATACTGTCTGATCCAGTGAAGGAAGATGAGCCCCCTACATTGGAAAGCACTCAAAATACACAGGGGTGGAAACAATAAACTTGATCATACCAATGATGATGAAGGTGGCAAGAGACCAGGCAATGTTTTGCTCTGTTGTACAAGAGGTCACCATGAGTTGGAGCTGACTGGATGTCAACTAACAACAACAACAACAACAACAACAGTCAACATTAGTCAGGCTAATGGCCTACAATGGTGCTCTTATATTAAACAATAACCAACTAACTCAATCAGACACACCCTGGGGCTGACTGCTCTTCTGTCCGGGTTCAAGTTATCAAGACAAGATGGCAGGAATACACAGAGTCACTGTGCCAAAAAGAACTGATAGATCTTCATCCATTTCAGGAAGTGGCATATGATCTAGAACCAATGGTAAGGAAGGAAGAAGTCAAAGCTGCAATGAAAGAACTGGCAAAGAACAAGGCTCCGGGAATTGATGGCATACTGATTGAGATATTTCAACAAACAGATGCCCCATTGAAGGCACTCACTCAGTTGTGCCAAGAGATTTGGAAGACAGCTACCCGGCCAACTGACTGGAACACATCCATATTTGTGCCCATTCCAAAGAAAGGTGATCCCACAGAATGTGGAAATTATAGAACAATATCATCAATATCGCACGCAAGTAAGATCTTACTGAAGATAATTCAGAAACGTTTGCAGCAGCATATTGACAGAGAACCAGAGGTTCAAGCCGGATTCAGAAGAGGATGTGGAACAAGGGATATCATAGCTGTTGCCAGATGGATCTTGGCTCAAGGCAAAGAATACCAGAAAGATGTTGACTTGTGTTTTATTGACTATGCAAAGGCATTTGATTGTGTGGATCATGACAAATTATGGATAACATTGAGAAGAATGGGAATTCCCGAGCACTTGATTGTACTCATGAGGAATCTGTACCTTGACCAGGAGGCTGTCGTTCGAACAGAACAAGGGGACGCTACATGGTTTAAAATCAAGAAGGGAGTGCGTCAGGGTTGTATCCTTTCTCCACACTTATACAATCTATATGCTGAGCAAATAATCCGAGAAGCTGGACTATATGAAGAAAAACGTGGTATCAGGATTGGAGGAAGAATCATTAACAACCTGAGATATGCAGACGATACAACTTTGCTTGCTGAAAGTGAGGATGACTTAAGGCACCTACTGATGAAGGTTGAAGAATACAGTCTGCAGTATGGATTATGTCTCAATATAAAGAAAACAAAAATCCTCACAACTGGACCAATGAGCAGCATCACAATAAATGGAGAGAAGATTGAGGTTGTCAAGGAATTCACGTTGCTTGGTTCTACAATCGACGCCAACGGAAGCTGCAGTCAGGACATTAGACGACGTGTAGCATTGGGAAAGTCAACTGTGAAGGAACTGTTTCAAGTGCTGAGGAGCAAGGATATCTCATTGAGGACTAAGGTGTGCCTGACACAAGCCATGATATTTCCAATCACCTCGTATGCATGTGAGAGCTGGAAAATGAATAAGGAAGACTGAAGAAGAGTTGATGCTTTTGAGTTGTGGTGCTGGCGAAGAATGCTGAAAGTACCGTGGACTGCTAAAAGAACTAACAGATCTGTCCTGGAGGAAGTGCAACCAGAATACTCCTTAGAAGCAAGAATGGCCAGACTTCGTCTCACCTATTTTGGTCATGTTGTCAGAAGGGACCATTCCCTGGAGAAGGATGTCATGCTTGGTAGGGTGGAGGGTTGATGAAAGAGGGGGAGGCCTTCAACGAGATGGATTGATACTGTGGCTGCGATGATGGGCTCAAGTATAGCAGGGATTGTGGGGCTGGCGTGGGATCAGGCAGTGTTTCGTTCTGCTGTGCATGGGGTCGCTATGAGTCGGAAACGACTTGACGGCACTTAACAACAACAACAACAAGGTAAAATTCCAGTTAATAAATGTAGAAGGCATGATGGAAATAGAAAATTACTATTTGCCAAATACCAGTAATAACTACTAATGGCAACAATCATTAATGAACGCTGACATTAGTGGGTACAGAGTATGAGGGTTATTTCCAATGTCTCGAAATATCTCCCTGAAAGATATTTGATGCAGTGGGTGAGGCATTGGGCTGCTAACCAGAAGGTTGGCCATTCAATCCCACTAGCTTCTCTGTGAGAAGATGAGGCAATCTACTTTGGTAAAGATTTATAGCCTTGGAAACCCTATGGGGGTCACTATGAGTCATAACTGACTTGATGGCAGTGGATTTTTTTTTTAAATTTTTACTGTGATTTGGGTGAAAGTTTACAGAGCAAATTCATTTTCCATACAGCAGTTCATGTACACTGTCCCATGACATTGACTGCAAATTCCCACAATGTAACAGTTCTCTTCCCACTTCCTCCCCATAGTTATCTCTTCCCTGTGTCCCTCCCTCCCATGCACTCCTGCCCCTGAGCGGTCCCCCATGCATGTACTGCCCTTCTGTACTCCCACAATTGATCTCTCCAAGGGTTTTTTGGTTTTTCAGGGAAAAATATCAAATTTACAGTGGAGAAACATAGCACATACTTCCACAATCAAGTGATGAATGTTATCATCATCAGTAACAAGACTTACCAAGATCATTTACCTCCTGATATGATGCACTAAGAAAAGCACAACAAAACTTCTGTAGTATTCTTGCCCAAAACTCATACCTGTAGTCATGAGAAAATACTAGAAAAAAGAAATTGAAGGTCATTGTACAAAGTAACTGGCCAGAAATCTTCAAAACTGTCATGAAAGATCACAAAAAAAAAACAAAGAAAGACTAAAGAATTGTCACATGTTAGAGGACACTAAAGAGATATCATGAGTAAATACAAGATCCTGGAGCTCTGGTACCATAGTGCCTAAGGCATGTGACTGCTAACCAGAAGGCTGGTGGTTCAAACCCACCAGCCACTACTCACAAGGAAGGTTGGGCAATTTACTGCCGTAGTGTTATCACCTCGGAAACCCAAGGAGGGGTTGCTAAGAGTCGTACCCGACTCAATGGTGGAGAATTTGGTTTGGTTGGTTTGGTTGGACATTAGTGGGAAAAACTGGAAAAACTCAAATAAGATCTGCAGATTAGTTAACAGTATTACATCAACATTAATTCTGTGGTTTAGATCATCATACTATGACTATAAAATATGCTAGCATTAGGGAAAGACAACTGAAGAATATATGAAGTTTCTGTATAATTTATATAAATTTTTTGTAAGTCTAAAGTTATTTAAAGTAAAATATTAAAAATGTCTTTTAAATTAAAAAGATCTGAAATATATATTCACATTATCTGAGCTATTCCTTCCAAATGAAAGCACTAAATTAAAGGAAGTCATTCTACTGCTAAGAATACGCTTACTAAATCTGTCACTTCCTCTATGAAGTACCTCTATTGTTCCTAGGAAGAGTTAGCTGCCCCTTCTCTGTTTGGCCACAATCACCCTTAATTTATTATAGAATCACCTCAACCTGTAATTTATTAGTTCTTGTGTTTGTATTTTCTACTACAATTTGAATGTCTCAAAAGTAGGGACCTTGGAACAACCAGAACAGAATTAAAAAAAAAAAAAAAAAAATTAAGGACCTTGTCTTATTTAAGAAGTCTCTGGGTGATGTAAATGGTTAAGTGCTTGACTACTAAGCTAACGGTTGGTGGTTTGAACCCACCCAGAGGCAGCTTGAGGAGTTCTGGTAGCGTAGTGCCTAAGGCACCTGACTGCTAACCAGAAGGCTGGAGGTTCAAACCCACCAGCCACTCCTTGGAAGGAAGGTTGGGCAATTTACTTCCGTAGTGATACTGCCTCGGAAACCCAAGGAGGGGTCGCTGTGAATCAGGTCCAACTCGACGGCACATAACAACAACAACAGAGGCAGCTTGATGAAAGGTTTGGCAATCTGCTTCCAAAAGTTCAGAGCCTTGAAAACCTTACAAGGCACAGTTCTACTCTGTACATGGGGTCACCATGAGTCAGAAATGACTCAGTGTCCACTAGCTTTTTGGTTTTTGATGTCCTATTTATCTTTGTCCTTAAAGTAGCCAGGAGAGTACCCAGAAAGCACACAGTATTAACATTTGAATGAACTGATTTCTCATTAACTGAAATCATCTTCTGTCTTGTCTTATCCCACTGCTCACAAACACTACAGGAATGGCTTCTTAGTGGGACAACTGCCAAAAGTCAAATAAGGTCAGCAGTTGTTGTTGTTGTTATGTGCCGTCGAGTTGGCCCCGACTCATAGTGACCCCTCCTTGGGTTTCTGAGGCAGTATCACTACGGAAATAGATTGCCCAACCTTCCTTCCAAGGAGTGGCTGGTGGGTTTGAACCGCCAGCCTTCTGGTTAGCAGCGAAGTGCCTTAGGCACTATGCTACCAGAGCTGGATTAGGTGATTGCATTGTGAATCAACTCATGCTTACAATGCCTAAAATACTGACCTTAAATAATTGTATAACCACAAAAACAAAGGATTTTTTTTAAAGAAAACAGATCCACAATCCTATCACTAAGACAAATTGTTTGTATTTTCCATATTCTTTTATAGTATTTGTCTACATGCGTGAGATATTTCAACAAATAGGTGCAGCCCTGGAGGCATTTACTCATTTATGCCAAGAAATATGGAAGAGAGCTACTGGCCAACTAATAGGAAGAGATCTATATTTGTGCCCACTGCAAAAAAAGGTGAGCCAACAGAATGTGGAAATTATCAAACAACATCATTATTATCCCATGCATGTAAAATTTTGCTGAAGATAATTAAAAAACAGTTACAGCAGTATATTGAAAGGGAACTTCCAGAAATGCATGCTTGATTCAGAAGAGGATGTGGAACAAGGGATATAACTAGTGATGCCAGATGGATATTGGCTGAAAGCAAGTAATACCAGAAAGATGTTTACCTGTGTGATTAATTATGCAAAGGCATTCAGCTGTGTGGATCATAACAAATTATGTATAACACTGTGAAGAATGAATTCAAGAAAATTTAATTGGGCTCATGAGGAACCTGTACATAAACCAACAGGCTGTTGTTCAAACAGAACAAGGGGATACTGCATGGTTTAAAATCAGGAAGGATGTATGTCAGAGTTGTGTCCTTTCACAATACTTATTTATCTTGTATGCTGAACAAATAATCTGAGAAGCTGGACTCTATGAAACATGGCATCAGGATTGGAGGAAGACTTATTAACCATCTGGGATATACAAATGACACAACCTTGCTTATTAAAAAAGTGAAGATGACTTGAAGCACTTACTGATGAAGATCAGAGAGTACAGCCTTCAGTATGAATTACAACTCAACATAAAGAAAACAAAAATCCTCACAATTGGACCAATAAATAATATCATGTTGGAGAAAAGACTGACGTTCTCAGGGATTACATTTTACTTGGATCCACAATCAACACTCATGGGAACAGCATCAAGAAATCAAAGGATATACTGGGCAAATCTGCTGCAAAAGGCCTCTTTAAAGTGTTGAAGAGCAGAGATGTCTCTTTGAAGTCTAAGGTGCACCTAGTCCAAGCCATGATATTTAAAATTGCCTCATATGCATGTAAATCTGGATAATGAATGAAGACAACCAAAGAAGAACTGATGTTTTTAAATTGCAGTGTTGGCAAAGAATACTGAAAATACCATAGACTGCCAGAAGAACAAACAAACAAGTCCTAGAAGAAGTACAGCCAGAATTTAGAAGCGAGAACAGCCAAGCTTCATCTCACCTACTTTGGTCATGTTGTCAGAAGGGACTAAGTCCTGGAGAAGGATATCATGCTTGGTAAAGCAGAGGGCCAGCAAAGAAGGGGAAGATCCTTAAAACAAGATGGACTGAAACAGTGGGCGATGATGGGCTCAATCATAGTAAGGGTGGTGCAGGACCAGGCAGTGTTTCTTTCTGTTGTACATAGGGTTGCTATGACTTGGAGCCAACTCAATAGCACCTAACAACAACACATGCAAAATGAGTTCTAAAGCAAAAAAACCTGAAACCTACTATAATCATTTCTGACTTATAACAACCCTCATAGGGTTTTCAAGACTGTAAATATTAGGTTGCCTTGTTGTTTGCCATTGAGTCGGACCCGACTCATAGCAACTCTTCCTTGGGTTTCTGAGGCAGTATCACTATGGAAGTAGATTGCCTAACCTTCCTTCTGAGGAGTGGCTGGTGGGTTTAAATCAACAGCTTTCTGATCAGCAGTTAAGTGCCTTAGGCACTATGTTATCAGAGCTCCCAATCTTCCATCCATGGAGTGAGTGGCTGGTGGATTCAAACTGCCTACCTTTTGGTCAGCAGCCTAATGCCTTAACCATAGTGCCACCAGAGCTCCTTACCACAAGTTCTAAATAGCTCTAAATATAGTGTGGCTACAATTTTGAATTCTGGCTTCTCATTTAAACAGTGGCTCAAAATATTATACACCATTTAGATTGTTTTATATTACATATGACATAATCTTTCAAATATTCTTGATGGTATAATCATCATCATTTAAGGGTGAATGTAAGTTTTTAGAAAACCCTAGAAATATTCAGAGAAATTCTAGTGGGAAAAAAGTAAAGTCACACTGAATAATAGATTCTGGAGAACAATTAGGAATGATTGTGAAGCAGTGAGAGTAGTTTTCCTTTTAATCTTGGGGGGGGAAGGAGGGAGGTGGGGAGAGGGGGGAAGAGGAGGAGGAGGAGGAAAAGACAAAATACCTGAACAAAAGCAGCCTCATGGGATAAGAGCATTCTCATATCCAAGATATATGGATATTGGCCATTTTTAATCAATCATATGGTCTACTGTGCTGGGAAGGACAAATTTAAGAAGAATGGCATCACATTCGTTCTCAAAAAGAACATTTCAAAATCTATCTTTAAGTACAATGCTGTTGTGATAGGATAATATCCATACCCTTACAGGGAAAACTAGTTAACACAACTATTATTCAAATTTATGTACTAACTACTAAAGTGAAAGACAAAGAAACTAAAGATTTTTACCAACACCTGCACTCTGAAATTGATTCAACAAGTTATCAAGATACACAGGTAATTACTAGTGATTAGAATGTGAAAGAAAGAAACAAAGGAGGATCACTATTTGGAAAATACGGCCTTGATGATAGAAAGAATGCCAAAGAATGCATGATAGAATTTTGCAAGACTTATTCATTGGAAATACCTTTTTCAACAACATAAATGATGATTATATATGCACATTTTGTCAGATGGAATACACAGAAATAAAATCAACTATGTCTGTTGAAACAGACAATGGAGAAACTTGCTATCATCACTCAAAACAAGGCCAGGGGCCAGCTGTGGAACAGACCATCAACTGCTCATATGCAAGTTCAAGCTGAAACTGAAGAAAATTAAAAGAAGTCCACAAAAGCCAAAGTACAACCTTGAATATATCCCACCTGAATTTAGAGACCATGTCAGGAACAGATTTGACACATTTAACACTAATGACTAAAGACCAGACAAGTTGTGAGATGACAGCAAGGACATCATGCATAGATCATTTACAAACACAGGTTAAGAAAGACCAAAATGGGTATCAGAAGAAACTCTTGAAACTTGCTCTTGAACACAGAGTAGTTAACATGAAATGAAGAAATAATGAAGTAAAAGAGCTGAGCAGAAGATTCCAATGGGTGGCTTGAGAATACAAAATAAAATATTATAATGAAATGTGCAAAGACCGGGGATTGGAAAACCTAAAGAAAATAACATACTTAGCATTTTCTGAAGGTGAAAGAGAAAAAAAACCTGAAGGAAAAAAAAAAAATCAAGCCTTAAGTTGCAGTATTGAAGGATTTTATGGGCAAAATATTGAATGATGTAGTAGGCATCAAAAGATGGAAGGAATTAACACAGTCACTGTACCAAAAAGAACTGAACAACATTCAACCATTTCAGGAGCTAGCATATGATCAAGGACTGATGGTACTGAAGGAAGAAGTCTAATGTGCACTGAATGCAAGGCTGCAGGAATTGATGGAATACCAATTGAGATGTCTCAAGAAACAGATGCAATGCTGGAAGTGCTCACTCATCCACGCCAAGAAATTTGGAAGAGAGCTACCTGGCCAACCAATTCAAAGAGATATGGATTTGTGCTTTTTCCAAAGGAAGGTGACCCAACAGAATGTGGAAATTATTGAATAAAATCAGTAATATATGCAAGTTAAATTTTGCTGAAGATAATTGGTGCATAAATTCGAATAATAGTTGTATTAACTGTTCTTGTAGGCATATGGACATTATCCTATCACTGACAGCACTGTACTTCAGGATAGATCTTGAAATGTTCTTTTTGACAAAGAATGAGATGCCACTCCTCTTCAACTTATTACTCCCAGCATAATAGACTATATGACTGACTGTCCAATTCAAAATGAGCAATACCAGTTCATTTCAACTCATTAATTCCTAAAATATCAATCTTCAAGTATTCCATCTTATTCTATGTCAACTTTAGTAAGGATTAATACAGATATTTAATCAGCTTCCACAACTCATATTTACAATAACGTTTTAATGGCTTAGCATGTGGGATAACTAAAATAACAGGATTTTCAAATACAATAAAATGTTTTTATATTCACATTGAGGAAGTCTGCCTAAACCATTACAGAACAAAAAAAGAAAATTTAAAATCAAAGCTTTACTATTCTAGGTCTTAAGAAGAGCCTGTAATATATAAGGGAAAGAGGAATGTTTCTTCTGGGTAGGTGTTGCTTCATTTCTAACAGTCCTCCATAGGCTCAGAGAAGTAAACTACCTTGGAGGCATATCTCTAATGATTACAGAGCTTTTCAGCACACTTTGTGCTGAGAGTCTGGCAGCTGCATCACACTACAATTAAGATCTCCTAAAAATACATGGGGAGAATATTCACGAAAGTTAGTCAATTTCAAGTGTACTGGTTTTCCTTACTTTTTAAAAAATGCATGAGGCTTAATTTTTAAATCTGGAAAATCATTCTGGGTTACTGTAACACCAAATGTTGTCTCTAGCACTATTCTCCACGAAGCAAAAGAAAGAAGCAACTTAAAAATGGAAGGAGAGTTTTGTGACATTTTTACTTGCTGTTTTCTCATCCCTTATCTTGTGGTGTTCTTGAAGACAACAGCCTGTATTCTCAGTGTGGGTCCCTGACCCCTAGTGTGGAAGCAGCAAAGCAGATCTTAGTCACCAAGAATTGTGTTCATGTGCTCTAACCTGTCTGGTTAGAAGGATAGAAGTACTGATTCAAAGTGCTTGTCTTTGTTTTGCCTAACTCAGAACTCATTCATAGAAGAAAAGCAGGAGACATTTTTCAAAAGTATTTTAAGATTATGATGTTGTTTTAATCATTGTCCTTTGCTGCTTGGGACAAAAGATTACAGTTGAGGCACAAAACAGAACACCCACAATCCTGGGAGGAAAAGCTGGGGAGAAAGTTTCTTTGGGAAATTAGAGCATTCAAAAGCACCCATGTATACTGTTGCTGTTATTTGCCATCGAGTCGGCCCCGACTCATAGCGACCCCTCCTTGGGTTTCCGAGGCAGTATCACTACGGAAGTAGGATTGCCCAACCTT
>NW_006921884.1:1990885-2005926 GCF_000298275.1 Orycteropus afer afer | reverse complement strand
GCAGTCAAGTGCCTTAGCCACTATGCTACCAGAGCTCCTAGAGAGCTTAAAAAGCTACATGCACGCCAGGGAAGAATGCATGCTCAGAAAAGACCTGAGAAAACCCTAAGCTTTAACCTACAGCTGATCTCTAAGCTCAGTGCAAGCAAGTAGCAAAGGCTAAGAAAGAATTCTAAATGGTCTACACTAAGCTTTGAAGGAGCACCCCAGCACTGAGCCAATGTGCAAAGACAGAGAGGTTTTTTGTTTGTTTGTTTGTTTGAGGGGGGTGGCTCTTGGCATTCAAAGAAATCTCCATTTAAACACTAGCTGAACACAAGTTAAAAGAACCAAACCAAACAAAACAAAACTCACTGCTGTGAGTGGGATCTGACTCATAGAGACCCCTCCTTGGGTTTCCTAGGAAATATCACTACAGAAGCCAATTGCCCAACCTTCCTTCTGAGGAATGGTTGGTGGGTTTGAACTGCCAGCCTTTTGGTTAGCACTCAAATGCCTTAGGCACTACAGAGACTTAAAAAGCCACACATAGTAGTACTGAAGGAGTTCCCCAGATCAGAGCCACCCTGCAAAAACTGGGAGAGTAGCCTTTTTCTTTTCTTGTTTCCTTGTTTCCTCTTTTCCTTCATTGTTTGGCTCTGGTGTTTTAGGAAAGTGTTTAAGGAAGTGTCTTTCAGGCCATTGGCTGAGTACAGAGAACAGAACAGCACAGAGATTTCAGCGACCATACACAACAAAGAATTTTTGCAAAAACATTACAGAAAAGTCACTAAGTACATCAATGACTGCAGCCCACAACTATCAACAACAGCAAAGCCTGAGGAAGGGAGGAAATCTGATTTCCAGATAGAATGTTTGAAATTCTCAATTTTCAACAAAATATTACAAGGCATACAAAGAAATAGAAAAGTATAGACTATTACCATATAAATAAATAAGCAGACAGAAACCATCCTTGAGGAACCTCAGAAATTAGATTTACTAGACAAAGGCTTTAAATCAACTTTCTTAAATATGTTCAGAGAGATAAAAGAAACCATGGATCAAGAACTAGCGACATTCAAGAAAATGATACATGAATAAAAATGAGAATATTAACAAGGAGAAATAGTAAAAAGAAACCAAATAGAAATTCTGAAAATGAAAAAGCACAAATAAAATACTTAAAATGATAAATTCATTTGAGGGGTTCAATATCAGATTTAAGCAGGTAGAAGAAAGAAGTAGTGAACTTGCAGACAGGACAACTGAAATGACCTACTCTGAACAGAAGGAAATAACAAAGAATGAAGAAAAGTCAGTGGCACCTAAGGGACACCTATGGATTACCATCAAGTGTACCAATACATGCATTATGGGAGTCTCAGAAGGATAAGAAAGAAGCCAAAAGAATAGTTAAATATATAATGATTGAAAATTTCCCAAGTTTGTTGAAAGACATAAATTTATCCACCCAAGCAGCTCAACAAACTCCAAGTATGATAAACTCAAAGAGACCCACAACAAGACACTTTATAATCAAACTGTCAAAAGAGAGAGAGAATCTTGAAAGCAGAAAGAAAGAAGTAACAAAAGATTCTCAATGAGAAAACCAGTCAATTTCTCAGCAGAAGCCATGGAGACCAGGAGGCAGTGGAATCACATATTTAAAGTGCTGACAGAACATAAATGACCATAAGGTTGAAAATAAGTACTTCCTCAACTAAAGCGAACAGTAAGGCAGGACAAAACACAGGTTCCTAAATGACACTGTGATATGCAAAATTTTGAGTCCAGCACTACTTTGGGGAAGCACAGCTTTTAACAGGGTTTCAAAGGCTATAGTAAGCCCCCAAAGACTTCTGATTTACGAAATTAGCAATCTGGTCTAAATAATTTCCTATATCAGTTATACATTTTAAAATACTATACTGACTTTGTACCTATCCTTGTCTTTACCATAACATACAATGCATAAATGACCCTTTCATAAAATCTATCAAAACATGGAAAGTAATATTATCTCATATATATTGATAAAATTTGCTATCACCTGGCATTCCTGACAAAAGGAGCTCGGGTGGCGTAGTACCTAAGGCATTTGACTGCTAACCAGAAGGTTGGTGGTTCAAACCCGCCAGCTACTCTGCAGAAGGAAGACTGGTCGATTTACTTCTGTAAAGATTTACTGCCTCAGAAACCCAATGAGGGTCGCTGAGTCAGAATCGGTTCAATGGCAGTGAGGTTGGAGTTTTTTTTTTTTTTTTTTTGCATTCCTGACAGGATATGAGAATAATACAATCCCAACGTTAGCTGTCAACCCAAAGCAGTCACTTGAATTCATTAAATACCAGAAATATGCTCATGAACTTTTTGGCATCTAAACGAAGTTTATAAAGTAAACACTGAATACAGTAATAGGTCTTTTAGTTCAAGAGTAAAGTAACATTACAACATAATGTGAGCTACTCTTTAAGAAATTAATTTTCTTTTTCATTCTCCTTTAAACATAACATTTTCTAGACTAGTCAGTCAGTACCTGCCTCAGGCATGAAACAGATTCATAGGCCAATTGACTTTTCTCCTTTCATTACACTAATTTCTAGAAAAGACTAGCAAAGGCAGAGGTAGGACGAAGAATGCAGATAGGTCTCAATTTTCACAATAGGATTTTCACAAACTGTACATTCCTCGGGAGCACTCGTGGCTTAGTGCCTAAAGCATTTGACTGTTAACCAGACGGCTGGCAGTTCAAACCCACCAGCCACTCCTCGGAGGGAAGATTGGGCAACTTACTTCCTTAGAGATTCTGCCTCAGAAACCCAAGAAGGGGTCACTAGGAGTCGGAAACAACTCGATGGCAGTGAGTTTAGTTTGAGAGTGAGTACATTCTTCAAAGAAACAAATTAAGCACATGCACTATGCCTGCTTGCCATGAATAAACCATTCAGATGTCTCTCCCAGGTACAGAAATACTGGAGCATACACTGGTGACACTGCCTGGTGTTTGTCTATGGATTTGGCAGTATCCCTCAAACCTAAAAATACGTAAGTGCCTCCCAGTAAATCTACCTCTAGGAACTATCCTGAAGAAAGGAACTGATCCAAAGAATGTTAAAATCTAGAGGCAAAAAGATAATCAGCAGATAAAGGAATGAAAAATGGGAAATAATCCAAATGTCTAGTCACAGGTTAAATAAATTATATCTAGTCACTGAAGATTATTCAACATTCAAGTATGAAATATGAAGATTATATACCAGGGAGTTCTGGTAGCATAGTGCCTAAAGCACTTGACTGCTAACCAGAAGGCTGGTTCAAACCCACCAGCCACTCCTCGGAAGGAAGGTTGGGCAATCTACTTCCATAGTGATACTGTCTCAGAAACACAAGGAGAGGTCGCTATGAGTAGGGTCTGACTCGATGGTACATAACAACAACAATAACAAAATGGAAGAATATGATTAGCAAAGGAAATCAGCATACATAGATACATATGAAAGTTACACTGGAAGAGCTATGCGTACATATTAATTAAGTATATTAACAAAACTGTTATTAATGGGTTCCATCAAGAAGTAAGATAAAGTTGAAGACAAACGGAAGATTCAAAAGACACTTTCAACTTTTCCATTTCTCTAAATTGCTTTGGTAGCATAGTGCCTAAGGCACTTGACTGCTAACCAGAAGGCTGGCTGTTCAAACCCACCAGCCACTCCTCGGAAGGAAGATGGGGCAATCTACTTCCATAGTGATACTGCCTCAGAAACCCAAGGAGGGATTGCTATGAGTCAGGTCCGACTTGATGGCACATAACAACAACGACAACAGCAAAATTGCTTTAACTTGTACAATGAAATTTATTTATTTTACTTGGGTAGTTTCAAAAAATTAAAACAAAATCATGAATACATGAAAATATAGACAGGTAAGCCCTGGTAGCACAGTGATTAAGTGCCTGGCAACTAACCGAAAGACTGGTGATTCAAACCCACTGGTTGCTCCATGGGAGAAAGATGTGGCAGTCTGTTTCTGTTTAAGATTTACAGCCTTGGAAATCCAATGGGGCAGTTCTATTCTGTCCTATAGAGTTGCTATGAATTGGAATGAACTCAACAACATGTTTATCTTCAATTATAAAAATATAGAGTAAAAAATAAAAGGATTTTATTTTTTCCCTATATGCCCCAAACTTTCTGAACTATTACATTCTTTAATTTTAAAAAATTAATCTATAACATAAGTCACCTATTTTAAAAAAGGCTCATCTTTTTGTCAGGCAAGTAATCTCTCCTTAGCCTATTTTTCACTTCAAAAGTTCTAATGTGTGTGTCATTTCACAGTACAATTTATTATTACATACTTAATATTTACTTCAGGCAAAATTGCATCATTCTAAACTATAATTTTTTAAAATTGTCTGATTAGCTTATTAGTTATCTATCCTGTTCTTCATCATTATCACTGAAGTCTCTGACAAAGCCTAACCAAAGACCTCAGTTTCAGGAGTCACTGAGAGCTTACAACAGCAAAGAGTGCAGGGCCTAGAAGTCCAGGCACTAGGTACGGATCCCAGCTCCATCACTAGTTGTATGATCGTAAGTAAGTTACTAAATTACTCTCCCTATTTTTCCACTGTAAAGTGCTAATTGTAATATCTATTCCCCAAGGTTGCTGTGAGGATTAGTGGAGAATACAAATGTAAAGTAAATACCATGCCTGCCATAGCAATTATGCAATGAACAAAACCCAAAACAACTCATTGTCATTGAGTCAATTCTGACTTCTCATGACCCCATGTGTGTCAACAGTACAAGTGTCCTCTACAGGGTGTTCAATGGGTGATATTTTGGAAGTTTGTTGCCAGGCCTTCCTCCAGAGGCACCTCTGGGTAGACTTGAACTGCCAGCCTTTCAGTTAGCAACTGGGTCCGTTAACCCAGGGACTCTGAATGCTCAGTGAATGTTAACCGTTATTATTTTAAAAGCATATATAATAAATTTATATACAGTAATAACCAATTCTTATAATCACTGAAAAACACATTATAACAAAAAGGAAGTGCATTTCATTCACCAAGTTTTGACCCTGCATAAAATTTTACTTTGAAAAACAAACTTTAACACAATCGTTACATTTCAAGCATTACTGCAGCTTAGACATCAAAGGAACAATTAAGGAAACATGAGAGTTTACAGTAATGTCATTTTTACCTCACCTACACTTTACATTGCATAATTCGTTGTGAATTAAACTTGTTTCCCTTAAACATATCTTGTAATTCTAACAGTAATCCCTGACAGAATTTTAGTGTTTTCTTCCTGTTTCCCATTAAAAAGGAGAAGATATTATTTAAGCTGGACTTAATACAATGGACATTAGAATAGCAAAAATACAAACTTTACTTGAACACACAAAGAAGAGCATTTCAAAAAGTCTTCTCCTTTCTTACCACTTTTCAGATCACTTTTTGAGAAAAGGGGTTCACCAAACCGAAAACAAAGATTTTTCTCTGAGGTAAATCTGCTTAGAGCAAGGACCAAAACTCAAATACCATCTCTTTTCTCTCTCTCTCTCTCTCTCTTTTTTTAGTGCCTAGACTTCTTGCTGTAATGAAAATCCCACTTGTTACTCTTAATTGATTCCTTCTTGGGATAATTCTTTCATTATTTGAGATGGAAAAGGGCTATCTATACTCTTGAGTTGTGAGTATACCTGGGGCAGGACAAAACCAGTTGTCTGGATTTCTATTATCTACAACAGAAATTGCTTTCACTGGGAACAGTGTAAGGATTATCAGTCAAATTCTGTTTCATCTACTTCAAGCAAAAGTTGCACCAGGATTAAATGAATTGTAAAAAATATTTATGAACACACTACCAACCACTTGATTTTCATATAGCAATTTCTGAGAAGCAACTACTTTAAATAAGTATAGTTAGGTTATTACCAAGAAATGAAACTTCACTAGAAAATGTGATGCCAGAATATATAAATTAGGGTATAAAATAAGTATTATTTATATTATAGTACCAATGAAAGAGTTAAAACTTTTGAAAAAGTGAGAGCAGAAACTTCATAAGTTCTAAAATGGCTGACAAGTTAGAAGTGCTATCAGGGGTTGTCATGCTCTTCAAGTGGGAGGCTGCTGTGGGCCTGGGGACCCACTGCAGATGGGCATCCTAAGGCTGGCAGCAGTCCTGAAGTCTGGAAGTGTTTTACTCCAAAGCTTCAACTGCTAGCAATTTGAGTCTGTTTTGCCTCTGCCCATGACAAGAATCAACTTGTTCCAAAATTCCACAAAATATATTTCTTTTATGTTAAAACTCTGCTGTTTCTGGAAAAGCTAAAGCTAGAATTTTTTACACATGTGGAAAAAAGCTATATTTGGACATTCCAGCCCCTTAATAGAAGAATTAATTCTTTAAGAATTCCTCTCTGCTGCAGTTTCTTACAAGAAAGTCACTCTCTGACTTTCCAAAAATTTCAAAAGTAAATCTTATTTTCCTACAGAATGCCTGTAATGTAAAAGTTCAAGAAGGTTCTTTCATTTTTTTTTAAAGAAAAACATTTAAGTGAGATATTTAATCTAAAATAATTTTTAAAAACTTACATAAGAGACAATCATGCCCTCTCTTTTGGATTATTTTTTCTAGTCATCCTATTTATATACACAAAAGCTGTATATTTTAAAAGAATAATTATAGTATTACATTTAATTATTATATACCTGAGAAACCTAAAAAATTAAATCATGATTTCATATACTTCACTTTAAATACATGTAAAACCTTTTGGAATGTCTTTATTTAATCTGTGAAGTTGTACTACCTGACCATATTTCAGCTTCATACAGTGAAGAACAATAGATTGAAATCTGAGACAACAAAGGCTATAAACCATAACATTATAACATAATTGCTTCAGTTAGACAACAAGTGAACATACAGGCTATGAGAACATTATAAATTAGGAAATAAAGCTTAGCATGTGACTTAATGGATAAAAAAGTTAATATTCTAACAAGTATCATTTGGTTTCAAATCATTCCACATATTATATACCAAGATTTCTCAACCTCAGCATTATTGACATTTTAAGCAGGATGATTTCTGAAGAATTATGTTGTGGAGGGATACCCTCTGCATTGTAGTATAGCTAGTAGCCTCCCTGGTCTCTTTTCACTAGATGCCAGAATCATTCCCTACTTCCAATTGTGACAATCAAAAAATTACTTCAGACACTGCCCAATGTCCTCTAGTTTCAAGACTGCCCCTGGTTGAGAAACACTGCTTCTTATACGAAAAGAAAATCCACAATTAACATAGATAAAATCTCAGAATATGATTTTATTTTAAATGACTTCATAAAGAGACATAAAATGTACTTAACCAAGTCAGATTTTATAAACACAGTCAATGCTACTAGGAAGATGTGATTTTCCTATTCTGAAGGAAGAAAAGGTTCATAGGACATTGTTTTAATTGCGTAACAGTGACAGGCACACAACATTCCATCAAGTCTGCAATCAGGAAAGCTTCTGAGATAATCAAAATCAGATCCCATTCAGCTGATTCCAACTCTTGGCAACCATGTGTGTCAGAGTAGCACTGTGCTCTGTAGGGTTTTCAGTGGCTGAAAACCAAGGCACCTGTGGGTGTACTTGAACCTCCAACCTTTTGGTTAGCAGCCAAATATACTAACAATTTACATTACCCAAGGACCAAAAGAGAGCTAAGATCTCTTAAAATCCTAGCACAGGTTGTCACGATAGGGTCAGTGACTGTTGCCGGTGAAATGCCTAAAAATTTTTTAACATCTGTGATTATGTCAAGATCAGATTAATTCAAGATCAATAAAAGTTTTAAATCTTGGTACAAGTTTCCAGTAAAAGAACATAAAATTTAAGACAAAGTCTAACATTTTATGCAGGTATAAACCATTAACAAATCTTAGTTCATTTCTCATCTTGTTTTCTTCTAAGGAAAGCTGTCTTCTTCTGAAGAATTTGCAGAAAGAAGGTAGAACCTCCAGCCTTCTGGTAAGCAGTCAAATGCCTTAGGCACTATACCACCAGAGCGCCCAGAAAATAAATAAATAAATACTGACCATTTAAAGATTTGCATTAATCTTAAAACACAAGATAAACTTCTTAAATTATTTCAAAATACAATTTAATGTTCTATTTCTAATACATATCAACCAAAAACAGACTTGAAGTTTTAAAGAATAGCAAGTCCATCTATTGTATAATGTTGAAGTCAGCAGCAAGAAAGCTACAGCTTTAAAGAAGATACCATATACTATGGAAATGCAATATCCAAAATTGAGGCTATCAAAAAGAAAATCTGTAATTGTTTCAATGAAATATTTCATTTGAAGTTTAAATATATCTCTTTTCTTTCCATATGGAAAATAATCTTCAAGTTCTTTAAAGGATAAAGTGGTGACAAAGTGATACTTTTAACATTATCTAGCCACACACCAAAATTTTAAGCATAAACTGATGAAAACATGTTTCCATTTTTAAAGTCTAATGGAGATCAGTCTTGTTTTCTTTCTCAGTGCTTAAATTCTGGATTTTGAGTGGATGTGAGAGAGACCGAAATTCAGAACAGCAAATATTCTGATGACAAGTATAATCTAATTTTCTTCTTGATTATTTTTAAAAATAGTTTTCTTCTACTTTTCATTTTTAACACAAAATTAAAAACACATCACACAAAGTTTGTTTTTTGCTTCCATCATTTAACATTTTCCTATGTCTTTAAAAAGTATTCCTCTAAATTTAATTTTCGTGGCATAGTGCCTAAGGCATTTGACTGCTAACCTGAAAGCTGTCAGTTCAAACCCACCAGCCACTCCTCGGGAAGGAAGACTGGGCAATCTACTTCCGTAGAGATGTTGTTGTTGTTATGTGCCATCGAGTCAAACCCGACTCATAGCGACCCCTCCTTGGGTTTCCGAGGCAGTATCACTACGGAAGTAGGATTGCCCAACCTTCCTTCGGAGGAGTGGAGATACTGCCTCTTAAATCCAAGGAGGGGTCGCTATGAGTTGAATCAATTAGAGAGGAGTGTTTTTTTCTTTTTTTTGAAACAAATGAATTATATGGAAATACCATTTAACTGTTTTGCTACCTTAGGGATTTTTCAACTGTTTCCAGTATTTTGATCTTACTCTGGGATGAAAACTTTTATGCAGAATTATGTTTGCAACTCAAGTTATTACTTTAGAATAAATCCCTAGAAGTTAATTTACTCGTTTCAAATAGTATGAATATTTGTAATAGTAATATATATTAACAAATGCTTTCCATAAGCTTATGAAATTTATACTTGAGAATGCTAATTCACTGCATATTCAAAAATTAAATTTTAAAAAAGAACTATTAATTTTAAGTATTAAAAATAAATCACATTGCTTTACTTCATAGTTTTTTTATATTACCAAGACTGAACTTTTGGTATAGTTACCATTTATAGTTCCACTTTTTCAAATTGCCTATTTGGCCTTTCATCCATTTTCTCATTGTAGTGTTAACTCACTGCTGTTGAGTCAGATCCGACTCTTAGCAACCCCTCCTTGGGTTTCCGAGGTGGTATCACTATGGAAGCAGATTGCCTAACTTTCCTTCTGAGGAGTGACTGGTGGGTCTAAACCACCAGCGTTCTGGTTAGCAGTCAAATGCCTTAGGCACTATGCCACCAGAGCTCCTATTGCAGTGTTAGTCCTTTTAATATTATTACAACTCATAGCAACCCTCTAGAACAGAGCAGAACTGCCCTAGAGAATTTCTAAGGCTGTAATGTTTACAGAAGCAGACTGCCTCATGTCTCTCCTGCAGAGCAGCTGGTGGGTTCAAACCACCGACCCATTGTGGTCAGCAGCCAAGTGCTTTAACCACTATGCTACCAAAGCTCCTTTGGAAGAATGTATAGAAGAATATTAAATATTAAATAAAATATTAAATATCTTATTTTGTAGATGATTTTCAAAGAAATATTCACAGTATTCACATTCACATAACAAATATTCAAATTTGTTTGGCAATACACTGGCTTTTTGTTTCAGACAATTTTTTTTAGTAGATTAGAAAAACAGCCTTCTACTTTTAGTACTAAATAGTTAACTGAATATGGATTTTGTATTTTGTCAAATGACTCTGCAATGTTGTTTTGGGATGATGTACATATGTGTATTATGTTTTAGCCTATAGATTTCATGTGTAAACAGATATCTTAATGGTAAGCCAGTCTTTAATTTCTGGCATAAGTCCTACACTTCATAGTGTATTATTCATTAATATGTTGATCATTTTGGGTTGCTTGTGCCTTAGTTCATATTTTTTGTATATAAATATTTGTTTGGAGTCTTTTTGAAGAGAATATTTGTCTGTTAAAATATCAATGGTTACTATTTTAATTAGATATTCAACTTCTTTATTTCGCTTATACTTTCCCTGAGTATCATTCATTTGGTGATTTCCAAAGTTGAGTGTTGTACTATGTACAGCACTCTAGACTTCAAAATCTCATCTGCATTTACTGTTTATATGCCATTCTTCCAAATTTGGTGTATTTATAATTTTCATTTTGCTTTTGGTTATGGATCTTAAACATTTGTCTATATTTCCCATCTTCTCTATATCCACTGAAATGGCTATTTGACTAATTTATCAAATGAACCTTTTTTTCCTGTGGTCTAAATAATTTTCACTTACTTGCAGAGTGAATCTGAGTTTGTTCTATGCTCTTCTGTGCTATTAACTTGTTATTAATAACAACTTACTGTACACATACCTTGGAGCAGACAGCTATGCTTTCTAATCATTAATTCAATTCAATAGAATGGAAAGGTCATTACAACCCCACTACGAGTCAGAATTGATTCAACAGCAATGAGTGTGGTTTACTTGTGGTTATGATCTACAGAATTCTTAGAATTTATTCTGAAAATTTTGTTAATGTTTCAGAAAGCAACTTTGTAACTAGATCTGGTTTTATAAAATTAGAAACTACTTGTTGTTGTTGTTGTTGTTGTTAGGTGCCATGGAATTGGATCCAATTCGTAGTGATCTCTCCTTGCGTTTCTGAGGCACTATCACTATGGAAGTAGATTGCCCAACCTTCTTTCCAAGGAGTGGCTGGTGGGTTTGAACTGCCAGCCTGGTTAGCAGTCAAGTGCCTTAGGCACTACGCTACCAAAGCTCCCCAGAAACTACTTAGATAGTGTTTTATATTGCTACATTCTCAGCACTCCTGAGTCAAACACTCAAAACAAATTTAAGTATGTTATTGGGAAGGAACAAATTTAGTGTTGGAAATTGTAACTTTTAATACGATGTAGACAAAAGCAACTTAACCTTATTGAAATTAGGAAAAAAATACACTTCAAAAGCCATAGGTTTCTTTTTAGAAATGGTACTATGATCGTGGCAAAACTCAATCAATATCTGTATAACTGCTAATCAAACATTTTTGCAATTTGCCAATTTTTATATTTTTGTCCATGAGACTCCCTGGTATATACGGTTACCATAATCTCTTTTCTTTTTTTTTTTTTGTGATTTGGGTGAAACTTTACAAAGCAAATTCACTTTCCATACAGCAGTTCACACACACTTTGTCTCATGACATTGACTCCAATTCACCACAGTGCAACAGCTCCCCTCTCACATCCTCCCCATAGTTACCTCTTCCCTGTGTCCCTCCCTCCCATGCACTCCTGCCCCCTGAGCTGTCTCCCTGTGCATACACAGCCTTTCTGTTTTTCCATGTTTAATCCCTCCAAGGAGTGTATCTACCTAATGTAAATGTTCAGCTCATATGCCTGTCTTTTGTTTGGCTGAAAGCCACAGGAGTGGGTTCAATTCCAGACCGGAAGGGCAATCAGGGGCCATAGTCTCAGTGGTTTCATCAGGTTCTATCAGACCAGAAAACCTGACTCCCCCTTTTATTTTTTTTCAAATGATTTTGAGTTTTGTTCCACATTGTTCTCCCTCTCTATCCAGGATCTCCTACATTGATCCCCCTCCATGTGGTTGACAGTGGTAGCCAGGCACCATCTAGTTCTGGTCTTATAGTCGTATAGCCTGAAGATTGCATGGTGTACCAATCACTTGGACTAACTGTTTCCATGAATCTTTGGTTTTCTTCATTCTCCTTTGCTCTGGACAAGGAGAGACCCATTGTACATATAGCTTGCAAGCTTTTAAGATCCCAGTCACTCACCAAAGTAGGATGTGGAACAATGTTTTGTGTAGTATGTTATACCAATTGAGCTTAAAGTCTCCTTTGACTATGGACTATGGTCCTGAGCCCACAGATCCAACTACTCACTCCCTCTGGGTAGCTTGCTGTGCCCAAAAGTGACTACAACCTTGTCCCTTGTCAGCTCTACTATATACCTGCGAATTCTTACACAGCATACCAATATACTTGTAGAAACATTATCTGCCAACCCTACACATGGTCTTGGGCACACTCCCCTTGCACAGATATACCTAATAGTTCAGGCTGTCCACCCATCTATCCACCTGTATATCAATGTTTGCCTTTGCTGACAACACAGTACTGTATGTGCAGAAGGGTTCATCTTTGTTTTCTGTACCTCTCATGTACCTCTCTCTCTGTCTTCCTCTTCCTCAATGCCACCATGTTGATCACTCACATTTGGTACACTGCCCTTCTCTTCATCCAAGTCAATACCCATCTCTACCTATCTAACAGTGTTCCCTCTTCTTCCCTCCCATCCCTGGTAACCAACAAAAAAACATTTTCTTCCATATATAAACCTTTGCTTGACTTTTTACAATAATGGACTAATACATTATTTGTTCTTCTGTGATTGACTTATTTCACTTGGCATAACGTCTTCCAAGTTCATCCACATTATGTGGTATTTTGCAGATTCTACGTTATTCTTTAGGGTTGCACAGTACTCCACTGTATGTACCAGTTTGGTTATCCGTTCATCAGTTGATGGACACCTAGGTTGTTTCCATCTTTTGGCTACTGCAAATAGTGCTGTGATGAACATGGGTGTGCAAATACCTGTTCTTGTCCTGGCTGTCACTTTTTTCTTCCTTTTTTTTAGAAACATTGATTAATTACCTCCATTGTTCACTGTAAAATGCGTATAGACATTTCCACTAAAATACTATCTTTTAAAATGCACTTTCCATACTATATGTAAATGGGGAGGGAAGAGTTGTCTACAAATGTTAAATACCTTTAACTTTGACTCCTGTGATTTACCCAAGCCCCTAAGACTCTACTTCTCTATAGATGCTCTTGTTCTTAAACAGAGAACATCCCACTTAATGGAGGATGCTTCCTCAACTTGCATTTTTCCCTCATAAATTTACATTTTCCCTTCTAATGACCAAAAGAAGTATATGAAGGACTTCACTGCTTCACTTTTGAGGTATTTAGATAAAGGTAAGAAGCTTACATTTTTAAGATAAAGGTAAATCATTCACACTCCCCCCCACACACACACACCATACCCACAGAGAACCTTTGAGTAGAAAATTAGAGTAATTTCTAGACAATGGAATTCATATAATCAAATATGTAACTATCATGGTACAAGAAGAGTTTAAAAGATGGAGAACAAGAGGATAGAAGCATCTTACCTGCTTTCCGTCCAGTGTACAGAGCCTCTTGACCACTCCTGAGTCTAGTTTAATGGCTTCGGTGATGTCTGTTAAGACTTGTTCAAAGGAATGAGCAGTCTTTTTATTTAGAAGGATCCGTACAGCTTTTCTAGGCTTCACTCCACTTCGAATCACAGTCACTAATTTGGGTTTGATGAAATCTTTACTTTCTTTCACTTCACTTTTCACAGAGGCAGCAGCAGCAGCCAAGGATCGGGTTGTTCCACCCTTGATGTTCACAGACCAGTTCGGATTAACGTTTTTGGTATAATCAACTTTACGAAATGGTTCGTTGGATGCACACACGTAACTCTCACCTAAAAAGTAAAATCAGTTTTATTAGTATAGTTACCCTCACCATAAAAACATTTTGTCTGAAGAACAGATGCTGGAGACCTATGATATGAACTCCTAAACTTAACAAGTTCACTGAAAGGGGTTTTACGCCCTCCTTCCCCCCTTTTTGGCATTCTCCCTACCACTTTTCTTTTTAATAGCATGTAAATTGACTTTAAGAGAACAACATGAATTATATGATGAAAAGCACTGGACTAAGAGAGTAGAGTGAGACTTGGGTTCCATTCTAACTAGGTGTGTCACCTTGGATAATTCACTCCTCCACACGTTGATTCTCAGAATCATTATGTATAAACTGAAATGACTGAATCAGCTGAATTATAAAGTACTTCCTAGTTCTAAAAGCTGTTAACTAATCCAATTTAAAAATCTCATTCTGGAAGAAATAATTATATCACAAATAGTGTATTCATATAAAGAAATAAAATATATTTTCTATTTCCAATTATAGATTTCAATCCTAATGAAAGAATAATCACTACATCATCACATAGCTCAATAAATTATATTCAGCTAAAGGATCATTTCCTCAATTAAGGAACTATGAGAAAAACAAAGAGGTTTAATATGTCAAAAACACATATCTCAGACATTTTTTGTTCTTAATTAAAGAAATAAATCCAATTAGAAAGGCTAAATAGACAGTCTTTTGTATATCCACTCAAATGGTAAAGGACATTACAAAGACAACAACAAAACCTGGTGCCATAGAGTCAATTCCAACTCATAATGACCCCATAGGACAAAGCAGAACTGCCATATGGGGTTTCCAAGGCTGTAAATCTTTATAGAAGCAGAATGACCCATCTTTCTCCCAAGGAGCAGCTGGTGAGTTTGAACCACTGACCTTCACATTAGCAGCCCAGAGCTGAACCAACACACCACCAGGGCTACTCTAAAGGGACATTAAGTAGGTAAAATGATATGTTCATTGTTGTTGTTGTTGTTAAGTGCCGTCGAGTCGTTTCTGACTCATAGCGACCCCATGCACAGCAGAACGAAACACTGCCCGATCCCGCACCAGCCCCACAATCCCTGCTATACT